>NW_015152710.1:0-19592 GCF_000732505.1 Cyprinodon variegatus | reverse complement strand
TATCGAACAATGTGCTTTAACAAAAGACACATTTTTTGTGTTTAAAAGCAAACATGATGAGCTTCAGAATTTTGATAGCAAATTTAAAAATGATTTTATTTATTAAATGATTTGTGTTTCTTACCTTATTTTGAGTATATTGATATTAATTCTCAAAATATCTACACAAATGCTGATCAGAGTCGTCCACCAGGCCAGGTATCTGTATAAAACCTACATCTACTGGTAGAAAACAAACCATAATATTTCATGGGTGCGGGCACGGGTATAAATGAACAAAATGCAGGAAGGTATCATACAGAGAGTTACAGCATGAATTAGACTTATTTATATTTTCTTATTCATTAAATCTACATCCTAAAAATTTAATTTATTCAAGAATATCCAGATAACAGTATTTATGATTGATTTTAATTAATCATTTTTTTAAGCAACGAGGCAAACCTTCTTACTTTCTTTAATTTACAGCTGTTAATCTGTGAGCGCACAGGATGTGAGTGTGAGGCCATGTTCTTTACTGCCTCTGTTATTATAAACAGCTGTGAGTACACTTTATTGTCATGGTTCAAATCGCCCATTTTTATTTATGGGTCAGTGTGGTACCGGACCGGTTTTTAATGGGGATTCTCACTTTCTTTCTCAGTTTTGACAAATTAGACCCGTGCAGGGCTGATGTTGATTACTCAAGCACTGGGACCCTTTTACAATTATGTTGGGTTTTTTCCAGAGCTTTTGTACAGTACCTGCATGAAAAGTAAATGTTTACTTCACACTAGGCTTCATTACATCAAAATCACTATTAATTGATATGAGTAATAGATGCTTTAAGTCCAATGTGTGTACATATAGAGGAAGTTCCTCTGATACACTGTATTGTGAAAAACTATTTTGGCAAAAGCACTTAATAAAATATGGTGCTGGCAATATTATGAGGTTGGATGATTCATCTGCAGGAACAGAGAAGGTGGTCCGAGTTGATGGGATGATGAATAAAAAAAAAAACTCTTGGAAAGAATAACCTTTTAGAGGCTGAATAAATAGTGGCGATACAGATGGGGGTTCCCTTTATGGCTAAAACCCCCCTAAACATGAAGCAAGAACTACATATTATACTCTCAGTCTGCCAATGGCTTCCTGTAGAAATAAGGGTAGGTTTCTCTCTCTTTGTCTCAGATGGAGGAATTCAAATATCTTGGTGTACTATTTGTAAGCGATAAAAGGATGAGTGGCTTCCTTTGGAGGTTTTTGGGGCATGTCCCACTTAGATAAGACCTCGAGGAAGAGCCAGTAAATGCTTGAGGGAGTATTTCTCCCTTCTGACCTGAGACATAAGCTGGAAAGTGTTGATGGGACATTCATGAAAATGTAAAGTCCAGTTAAAATCTACACCTATATATAAAATAGAAGACGCAGAATGACCAAACACTGATGTTCATAGATATCCGTACAATCTGACATAGCTTGGCTGTTTCAAAAAGGGTAGGAATATATTTCAGACTCTAGACTTGAGGGAGCAGAAAGCATTTTCACCAGTAGGGACGCTGTTGAACACTGTCTGTACACCAAAACAACGCTACATTCTAATACCTACCTAATATCTACCAATCTCACTGACATGATACACAGATAATCCAGTTATAAAAACTAATAATATTAATAATAGTAATATCATAAATTCCTCCTGCGTATTTCAAACTTACTACACATTGTGCCACCTATGATTTCCTTTATTGCATTAATATATAGTTTTATTCATTCTGATATACAGTGGGAGATCTATTAGTTCCCTTCTCTTGTCATTTTGATTGGTAATTAAAGAGACAACACACTCAAGTTGCTGTTGGTGTAAACACACAACCACATAGTAAAAACAGAACAGAAAAGACTATTGGGTCATATTTACCTTAAAAAACCTTAAAATCTAAGCGACAGTTGTCCATTTTAATTTTGGATTAGTTGTTAAATAGAGAATTGTGTGATGTCCTTAGCGTATTTAATCGATACATTTATTTCTTTGCCAACTATTTTTAAAGTTCTTTTTATCTAAAACAATGAAATTTCACTTTTTATCTTGTTTAGGCTAGTAAAAACATCCCAGAATTGTAGCAGTTTTTTTTATCAGGAGAACTGAATGTGTCTGCATTACAGTGTTGGATGTTCAGATTTTGATTTGTAAGAACATGCACACTGTCATGCATGCTTCACAATTATCTTTTAAAGTGTAGTTCCTTAACATGAACCAATAAATAATGTACTGTTTATCGCCTGCTTTGTTTGCTGGCGCTCTTGCACGTCTGAGACCTTCACAGCCCCTGCTCTGTTGGTACGATGTGGCCTTCTAATATTTCAAGGAGAGTTAAAGGTGCTGTTTATTAACAGGCTGTCACATATATTGGTATTCTGTCCTGGTTTAAATGACAAAGATGGAGAATTGGATTTCTAAATTTAGCCTGCTGGATGGAGACCAACTAATGGGTATTTGTGAAAGGCAGGCTAAATGTGCATTTAAAATGGATAGAAAAATTTAAAAAAGCTCAGCCATGAATACGTACGCCAAGATTGTGTTTAACTACTGACTGATGGGGGTTTATAAGTGAGCTGGACAGCCTCTTTTTATGTTACGAGTATGTCAGTTAGTGTGCATAAGATGGTCTGGTGCAAGCTATTATTTTCTGTTATTTCAAATGCTGAAGAGAAAGGTATGACTGGCATTTTTGCTGAGTTTAAAAGCAATAAATAAATAAATACACTTGTTAAATTCTTGATAGTAAGAAATACAAGCATTATTAGTATATTTCATAATTTCAGAATAATATTGGTATTTTGAAATATAGCTTTTTAACAAACAACACTTTTTTTTTTTTCTTTAACCAGCTAATTCCGTTTTTATGTTGAATTCTTAGTGACTATGATGCAGGTGAACCTATTTCTGAAAATGTTTCAAGTCACAAAGTTTATATATTTTTTTTCTATCTGAATATGACCACCACTGTTGACTTATATAAGAATAAATGGTTTACTAGCTTGTTCCAATTCATGCATAAAATCATAAAATCATTGTCTCTAACAATTCAAGAAATTCAACACTCTGCATCAAAGAACATACCCTTGTTAAGACATTTACACACGTAAAACAGTGTGAGTGTTTTTTTGTGCACTCTAAATTCCAGTCTGACCAGATGACTGCTGCACCACTGAAGAATTACTGTGCTCTTTAAATGTCAGTCTGTGCATATAGATCTGTGCATAATAAGTATAGGTGTGAATATTAGTTTTAATTCTTGCCAAAACTGAATTAACACACTGTAACTGATGTTTGGATTTTGGTTTAGTAAAATTTTCCCTGGTGAACACACAGTGAAATAATCTATGATTAACTACAGTATATTCAGTATCAATTATATATTTCCCAAATAATAAGTTGTTGTTAGGCTGTCAGTTCTATTATAATGTTTTGTTTTATTTAATGAGGGAATTATTCACATAACATATCAATTTACAATCCCTACTTTACCTTTGACCTTAAATTAAGAAGAGACAAAGTAAAACATAAAAATTGATATAATGATAAAATACAGTAGCAAGATTTGTATTTAAAAAAGTAGATTAAATTTTGGTTTGGTATATTTGGTGATGAACATTTTTATGCAAAACACAATAGTCCATAGCAGCATTAACGGTTTTAGAATTGTCTAAAGTGCTCATCGAAATTCGTTCTTCAGGCTTCCTAAAACATCTAACAAAAGTTGCTACCTAGAGATTAAGTTTTAAAACACAGAATAAGCATTGGTTCCTGTTCATTTGCTTCTCTTTGACCAAAGGATACTCAGGTCTGCTTCCAAGTGATAGGTTTGGTCTGTCTAGGTTTTCTCTTTGCAAAAAGAAATTTAACTTGTGGAAAAAGTTGCAAGTTGCAACAAACTCATCTACATTAAGAGTTTTTAATGAATTATGAAGTATTCTATATCTGCATAACCTAAATTGGTGTTTATATTTGATGCAGGTAGCTTTGTTGCCTATTGGGATTCTGTGTCCTCTACATTGAAAAAAATTATGCTAATATTTTTGGCATTTACTTAATCATTTTTATTTACTTTAACACAATTGTTTTACGTTAGCAGGGTAGGACATAAAACTTTTGTGTTAAAGTAACTAAAGATGATTAAGTAAATGCCAAAAGCGGTTGCATAATTTTCTTTTTCAGTCTAGAAGACATAGAAATGCTCTGCCTTTTCTGTGTTTCACTCCATATTTCTAGTATTGGATGTTCAAAGCTAATTATTTATTTATGTTTAAATAAGAAGTAAATCAAATTTTGGAAAAACCTGAAAAATTTACGTTTTGATGAATGCCTTTTGCAAACAGTAACCTTCTTTGCCATAACAGATCATTTCTTGCAATTTAATGATTTTTGCTGGGTAATACATATAACTTATACTAAAGACATGTCTCTATTTTTCAGTTCTGCAAATTTCCATTTGTAAATCATTAAAACTGAATCATGACAAAGTGTGAATGTGTGAACTGCAAGATCTGCACAATAGCTATTACCATTCATGGAAGGGGTTTATATTTTCTATACTATAAGTTTTGCTTGTGGTGTGTTACATCATTAACAAAACAGTAACGGATTTCAGCTACCCTGAATGTAGAGTTGAAAAAAATTGAGAAAAAGGTTTAATTTGCTGTTTCCAGTTGTAAAAACCCATATGTTTCTATATTTGTATTCCTTTGATGCAGGATTATTCAACAGTCTAATAGATTTGTGTTGAAATTCCTGTTTATATAAATCTAGTTTTAATTATACAAATTTTTGTTTATGCATTTTTGAAACTATCTTGATCAGAACTCTTAACATTTGTGCCTTAGGAATATTTTCCTATATAAGCACTTTTTGTGAAGGCACTGCTCACTGTTATGCATGTTTAGATTTTGCTGTATGTCCCCACAGAGAGTACTGAATGTTTTCGCTATTACTCTTTTTCTACCCTCTGGGGCCACAGTACAGGGAAAATTAAAACTGCATTATTTATCGAAAAAAAAAAACTAAACAGAACAGTTTTTTCCAGGCCTACTGCAAACTTTCAATGCTCTCTTTTGTTATGCAGCATTCTGTTTGACTTCTGTTTGGCTTTTCTAATCAGAGTTAATTCATCTTTTGTTTTCCATATCTGTTGTTTTCTCTCATAGCAACTCTTCCAGTGCCAGGCCCTAAAGAAGCTGAGCTTGCCTGATAACGACCTTTCCAATCTTCCTACCACCATCGCCAGCCTGGTTAACCTCAAAGAGTTAGACATCAGTAAAAATGGTAAAGATTTCATGCATATGGAACTATATTTTCTAATAACTGCATTCAGCAGCAAAAATTCAGACATAACTCCCAGCACAGACATTGCTTTAAGGTACTTCTTTAATCTCAGAATGCCTATTTTATGCTATATCACTGTTTATAATGATGCACTCCAACAGGAATCCAGGAGTTTCCAGATAATATAAAATGCTGTAAAGGCCTGTCTGTGGTAGAAGCCAGCGTCAACCCCATAACAAAGTAAGACTCCAACACACTCTAACACTCCAAACCGGAACCTCGAGCTGTTTCGACAAAGCTTTATTTTATAAGCTCATCAAGAAAGATATTTTAGAAGATAGTTAGCACAGAAACAGTTACCTTTCATAAAGTCTTCAAAGCCTTGATGTTGACATGTTGATATCCAGACATGGTAAAAACAATCACCATGTCTGCACTGTTTACGTTAGGGTCAGAAATCACTAGGGAACATGTTGACTGACAAATTCCAGAACAGCAGTAAACAGCTACACCTTGCAGGATAATCATCTAAATTTAGAAGCTGTTGTGATGGACCAGAGTTACTGACTTTGATTCTTTTTAGCTAGTGTCCTGGACTCTTTGCCTGAGGAATTTATTTCAGATCAGAGGGAAATTTGACAATACATTGAGTTGTGATCACTTAAACTTTACTTGGTTTAAGAAGAGTTTGACCTCTGTGATCTGCTGTTTTTGGACTGACTGTGCCTCAATTGAAAGAGTAGACATTTTGCAAAGCTATAAAGTCGCAAAGTTGTAGCATTGTTTCTAGCTTCTCACATTTTCGCATGTTTTGCACCCCTGGTAAAGGGGTAAAGCCTAAATTCCAGCAGAATCTGGCTGAATGTGGCTTAGGTGAAAAGTGCTTTAAATGTCAGCACAGTTGGATTCCATACAGTCTGATATATATGACTATAATAATATAAATATATTCCATATATACATATATATAGTCTCATATATGCACACAGAACAGCCAGAAATTTCCTAACAACTTATTTCTAGTGGCAGAATGAGCTGTGTTTTTGCTTCTTCTCTCTGGTGTTTTATAAAATATTTTTGCTTGTATAAACGTTTTTCTGCAGGGCTTCCTAAAGCCAGCCCACATGTAATGTGGTTTAGCTGCTGTGCAGTTGCGGTGCGGGTGTGCTGCAAAAAGTTACACACACTGAAAGCTGTGACTAGGCTATCCCTGCTGAGCCCCCAGCTGCATAAATGCCACTCGACAGAAATTAAGTTCATGAGGTTTATGCTGTTTTGGGGAGTTGTACAGCAAAACTTATTAGAGGTGCACATTGATATCCCTTCTCATCGTCCAATAGCCCCTCTGTTTTTGTACTTGCACAGTACCTTCTGCATTATCCAGGACCAGGTCACAGTGCAGAAGTCTCAGCAGAGACTCCCAGACTTCCTTCGCCCTAGACACCTCTTACAGCAATGCTGAGTGAAGCCAGAAGTGCTCCCTTTTCAGCTAAGAGACATAGTCCCTCCAGCATGTCCTGGCTTATGCCCGAAACTTTCTCCCGGTGGGACGTGCCTGGAACACATCCTGAGGGACATGTCCAGGAGCGGCATCTGAAAAATATGTCAAAGCCACCTCATCTAACTCCTCTCGATGTGGTGGAACAGGAGCCCTGTGGATGAAGCTTATTTCAACTACTTGTATCCAGGATCTGGTTCTTTCTGTCATAATCCAGATTTTATGACCATCAGTGAGGGTAGACCGACTGGTAGATGTAGACCAACTGGTAAATTAATGTCTTCTCGTTCAGTTCTCTCTTCAGCTCAACAGGCTGGTGCAGTTTTACAGCATCTACCATATCGATTCATCAGTTGATCTCTGCTCCATTCTCCCCTCACTCATGAACAGGATCAGAAGATACTTAAAGATACAGTGGAGGATTTTCACAATTTTTTTAAAAGACCTGCCCTCTCCACTTTAAAAAGAATGCACATGCACAACACTTAATCGCTTCAGAGAGGGAAAGCTTATTAAACACGTGTGAGAGAATGCCAGAGGCCGTTCTCCTCGTGTACGCTCAGTTTGAAAGTTGTTGTTCTCATAGCTCATACAAGCTTACTGTGTTTGAAATTCTGCCCTAACCCCTAAAACCCTTCATCACTATATAGAGTGGGGACTAAATAGTGGACTTTATTGTGAACTCAGTTAACTGACGATTTGGACAGATGATCACTACTTTTTGCTCCCTGTTGGTCACATAACTCCAACTCCACCGCTCAGTGCCTGCACCATCTTTATCATTAGTCACCGCTGTTGGTTAGCCACAGCCTACTGTATGGCAACAACAGCCCATTGTGACAGAAAATCCCATAATGCTTTGCTCGGAGAGCTCTCCACGCAAAGCATTCCAGGATATATCTGCCTCTTCTAAGGCATTTATTTTCTTCTCATACACTTCATTGACACTTTTTCTATTACAATCCTCTGCAGTTTTCAAAGAACCGTGGTGAGAAACGTGAGCTTCAATGACTGTCTGAAACCGTAGCTCATCACACATGTACGCCTGAAAGTGCGAATGCACAGAAGAAGATATCTAACTGGGGACGTGCACATACCTAGGACGGCTTTACGTAAATATATCACCAGAATGATTGACAATTACAGTAGGAGGAATACTTATTTTGATGATCTAACCAGAAAAATAAAATCCTCCACTACCCCTTTAAAGTTATCCGCTTGAGACAGGAACTGTCCTCCAACCTAAAGGATACAAGCCACCTTTTTATTCAAGAACCATCGTTTCGGATTTTGAGGAGCTGATTCTGGGGCACTTTGCACCTGGCAGTAAACATCCCCCGTGCATGCTGTAGGTTTTGAGAGGAGGGAGCCTCCAGATCAGGGTCGAAATTCACTGGTTCCCAAATCAGACCCCCTCTAGCCTTTGGCAGTGCCAAGAAATCCTGTTAATAAAGGCTATGATCAAGATTGGTGAAAAAATGCAGCCTTGCCGGAGTCCAACATGCACCTGGAACAGGTCCGACTTTATGTTGGCAATGCAGACCAATTTCCTGCTTCACTTGTACAGAGAGCGGATGGCTCCTTTCCCCTGGATTCAGGAGCTTGATGCAAAGACAATTTGCGTCAGGCAAAAATCTGTTTTTGGGGAAACACTTTGTTGATCTGCACTGCTTTGGTGTACACTGCACCACAGCTGATGTGAATGTACACATTGATTTGAATGATTTGGATTGCTTGCATCACCCACACTTCAGCTGCACAGCAAACTACAAGTAGAAAAGTAGAAAAAAAAAAACAGTTTGAAATATTTTTTATGACACTTTAAATATGTAAGATAATTTTAAAATCAAATTGATTTAATAACATACTGTATGTAAGCTTTTTATTCTTGCTTATTATCTGAAGGAGAGTTTGTGTATGTTTACAAACACTAAACATGCAGTAACTAAGCTAATTTGCTAATGCCTGGTTGGCTTTTTTATGATTGCTCATCAGATCCACATATTTTTAAAAAACACATTTTTTTTATCTTTGAAGTCTCAGGTGTGCATTTATAATTCCCATTTTCTTACCTGCTGATGTTGATGAAGTAAAGAATGCTGCAGAGGTAAATGTTTCCTATGTGTCTGTGTTGCGCTTGTGCTGCAGATGAGTCATCTCCAGGCCAGCAGCGTTTAGTTGCTTCTGCAGCCATGCAGAAATTGGCCATGTTTCCTCCCACAGGAGGAAACTCTTTTTCTTATTCCTCTTTTGCACCTTGCATTGTTTTCTGTCTTTTGTTTCATGTGTGTTTTTTATATTTTAATTTTTTTTATTTTATTAAATATTTCTCTTTAAGACTCCCAGATGGTTTTACGCAGCTCCTGAATCTGACCCAGCTCTTCTTAAATGATGCCTTCCTGGAGTATCTGCCCGCTAACTTTGGCAGGTGAATTGATACATGTGTTTATCTTTAGTTGTGTTTTATTTTGGATGGTCGGGATTAACGCAAACATTTACTCTTAATCTATAACCTCTATTCATATATTCTATTTAGTGTTTAACATATTTTTGAAGATGCATTTACCATGAAGGATTTATATAAGGAATATGCCTTTTTGGTTAATTCTAAAGCTTATCTGTTGAGCAGTGTCATTTGATATGACTATTTAAAAGCTGTGTGAGTGGGTGCTGGTAATTGAAGTCTGTATTGAAAAGATCCTATAAAAAAATCAAAATTACTGGATATTTGTTGAAAAGAACAAAAAGATATCTAACAGAATGATTTTAGAGATTAACTTTTCTTTTTCACTTCATTTATTTTTGTGTACTCTTTTTTTGTTAATCCTATTGAAGACTGTTGCATCTGGCAGAGTGCAAATAAAAGGAATTAGGTTTAGGCTTATGTTCCTTCTGTTATTCAGGCTCTCCAAACTACGGATTCTGGAGCTGAGAGAGAACCACCTGAAAACCATGCCAAAGTAAGACAGGGTACCATATGAACATTTGTATGTTGGAAAAAAATAACTTATCTTAAGAAAAATAATAACCCTGCTTGTTTTTGTGTTAGTTCATGTGAAACTCAATATGGATAACATTTCCATTTTCTGTCTTTCCAGGTCCATCCACAGACTGACACAGCTGGAGAGGCTGGATCTGGGTAGCAATGAATTCTCTGAAATGGTAAGATCAGTTTGTCTAATGCCTTACTTTTCACCACTTTTACTAGAAATGTTCAGAATAATATAGGTAATATAGATTAATTGAATTGGACTGTGTGGTGGGTTGCATATGGTAATAAAAGTAAAAGGCTAAAGAATGGAGAAGCAGGACTTAGTAAGTGTAAAGAAGGACTATTATAAACACTTGCTCACAAATACAAATAAGGAAACCACAGGGAGTCCAGGCTAGTGTGATGCTCTAATGGTTCATGTACTGTACAACTCTGCTGCATTTATTATGTCCAATGTTAAAAGAGACAAATAACAGATAAGTAGACCTGTTATGATAAAGCATGGATAACCTTTTTTCTTCAGCTTTGAAAGACCCTCTCCCTCACAACTTAATTCATTTGAGGATTTTTGTAGATGGATTCTACAATCTCTTAACTCATTAATCCCTCTTATTTTCAAGGTTCTGGTTCTGGTTTGTCTGACAACATGGATACTGAAACACCATAAAGCTTCTGAATTTCCAGTTGTAGTGGTTATTGATTGCACAGGGACAGTGTCTGCATAGCATGTTGAAATACTGAGTCTTCAACATAAGTTTTAACATCATCAGCCATGAAAAAAAAAACAAAAAAAAACTAATGTTATTCTTATGGCTTTTGTACCATCTGACCTTTCACTGAGCGAGTCCATTTAAAAGCAGCAGGGAGTAGAAGCTTTTCTCTCCAACCCAACCACCTCTGTTCTGTCAGACCACCAATAATCTTCCACTGTCTGTAATTAGGTCAAGGTACTGGAAATATTACCACAAGCATTAACAGCAACTGAGACATATGCTTGCAGTTTTCTTTTATGTTTTATGCCTCATGACATTAGTCTACCTAGTGGCGCAGTGGGTAGCGCTGCTGCCTTTCAGCAAAAGCATCTGGGTTTGATTCCCGGCCCATCTCTTTCTGCATGGAGTTTGCATGCTCTCCCTGCGCATGTGTGGGTTCTCTCTGGGTACTCCTGGCTTCCTCCCACAGTCCAAAAACATGACTGTTAGGTTAATTGGCTTTTCTAAATTCTCCTTAGGTGTGAGATTGTGTGTGAATGGTTGCGTTGCCCTGCGATGGACTAGCGACCTGTCCAGGGTGTACCCCGCCTCTCGCCCCGGTAGACAGCTGGAGATAGGCACCAGCACCCCTTGCGACCCCACTTGGGTTAAGTGGGACAGAAGATGGATGGCTTCATGACAACATTAAATCATGTTTTAGTAATCGTATATGTTCTGGGGTTGTTTGTTAACTATGTGCTAAAGTGGCATGCTAAAAAAAACACTCTATGTAATAATATCCCTTCAGTACTGTGCACTAGTTATACAAGTTATTTACATACTTAAAGTAGTTTGTATGGGAAAACAGAGACATCATATTTTAGGAGTTTCATTTAAGCTGTAAAAAAAATATTTTCAGAAAGCTAAATAGGGCTATCCTTGCTGATTTTCCTCTACCTCTTGGCCTGTATGTATTTACTTTGTATTATTTAGCACTTATTAAACCTATGAAAGTAGAAATAAACAAAAAAAAAAATTCTTAGTCAATAGCACCAGACTGAATGGTTTCCTTTGCATCAGAAAGCAGATATTTCCGCCCCAGAAAAAGAAAACCTGTTATTAGTCCTAGAGTTTATTCTCTTCCACAAAGTAATTTCCAAAAGTAATTTCCAATTTCATAGTTAAGTCATGTATAGAATTAAATATGGACACCTGTAATCCTAAAGAATTAGCTTTTGACCTACAAAAAACTCTTTTTCATTAAATCATCATTACAAACATACAGTTGCTCTGTGCCTGATTCTGTTTGCTCTGTCCTTGTATGGTCAAAAGAACTCACATGTCATGTGCTCCTTTATTTTCATTTTTGATTTTATAATAACTTACATTAAAGCATATTAAATCTTTTTGCTTCGTAGCCAGAGGTGCTGGAACAGATACACAGCCTTAAGGAGCTGTGGCTGGATAACAACTCTCTACAGTCTATACCTGGGGTAAGTGGACTTTCACCTTAGGCAGGAACAAACAAGTATAAAGTAACGCATTGTTGCCAACTTTTACTTCTTCATCTGTCTTTCTGCAGTCAATAGGGAAGCTTCGTCAGTTGCGGTATTTAGATTTGGCCAAAAATCGCATTGAGTCTTTGGACAGTGACATCTCTGGCTGTGAGGCCTTAGAAGATCTACTGCTATCCTCCAATATGCTGCAGCATCTGCCAGACTCTATAGGTACATACCTACATAACCAGCTTGGGTTTTATTCACAAGGACTGATATATACACACAGTGAGATACAAATTTAACACATGAAATAATAATAAAAAAAGAAACTCAATGATCCCACTTACTTAAGACCAATATAAATATAACAATTAACCAAGCAGCTATGTACATTTTTTTCAGAAACCTTAAACAGACAGTTAGTCTCACATTGTGAACATATAAGAAAAAATAATGTTCCCAATGTAATTTTTTTTATGCTTAGTCCTACTTTCAAGTTGAAACAAACTATCCTGATAATGGCTGCAGCTTTCAAGGGTACATAAAGGGTAGTATTGATCTTCTATAAGTTTCTGCCAATCGGCTACGAATCTGCATATGACCATCTCCTTAATATGTCCCTTAGTTTATATTGAACTATGCTGTAGAACACTGTGTTGATGCTGAATGATAATTATGAATGATCTTGCTAAAAACAGAAAGAGTGAAAGTTAAGTGTTTGTATTACCCATGTGGGAATTTGTACCTGTGTGTCTGCATGTGTTGCAGGAATGCTGAAGAAGCTGACCACTCTAAAGGTAGATGACAACCAGCTGACCGCACTGCCTCACACTATTGGGAGGTGAGAATCCAACACAGATTCTTCAAAAAAATCTAACCCTTTAACAAATGTCAGGTCAGATAAATGGGCTTGCAATAGTGTTTATACCCCATTGAACTTTTATCACATTTTAAAACCAAACATTTGACTGTCTTTTAGTTATATGTTAAGTGAAAGAACAGCACAAAGTAGACGTAGGGGTCTCCAGTCCTGATCCTCAAGATCTACTGTCCTGCAAGTTTTAGATGTATCCTTGACTAGTTTCTTAATTATATTTAACTCAGGTATCATTTTCGTTTTTACATGAATCGAGTGAATGGCTTGTTGCCAGCCCCTTGCCAAACGTCATTGCAACCTGAAGATGTAATTCCATCATTTGAATTAGCTGTGTTAGAGCAGGGATGCATTTAAAGTCTGCAGGGCAGTAGATCTGAGTACCAGGGTTGCAGACCCTTAAGTAGATTCTACTACCTAATATCTAGGTTTTATAGACAGTTCATGCCAAAAGTGGTGATACTCCAGATAGGTCTAGACCTGTTCGAATCGATAGCCGAGCTCTTCTGGCGTCTTTATTTTCACAGCCTTCGAAGGAGCCAGTCCAGGTAGAACGGGTCCTTCAGACCTACAGTGTGTAGTACTGTTGCAGGAATTTCCTAGGTTCAATTTCTGGCCAAAGATCTTTCTGCATGAAGTCTGAATGTTCCTCCCGTGCATGTGTGGGTTCCCTCTGGTTATTCCAGCTTGCTCTCACAGTCCAAAAACATAATTGTTTTTTTTTTTTAACTGATGTCTCTAAGGTGTGAGTGCATATGCATGCATGGTTGTGTGTCTCAGTGTTGTCCTGCAAAGTACTGCTGGTCTGTCCTGGGTTTCGCCCGGCTTTCACCCATAAACTGCTGATGATAAGCACCAGTCCCCAGACAACGGATAAATGATAGATAGGTGACCATCCTCTATATGATATAAGAATGGTTTTAATGGTGCTACAGACTATAATTTCATTGCTATTACGACAAGAAAGAATTTTCAATCATTTTTGACGATTGAGGAGGGCACACTTTTTTTTTAACACCATTTTAAATACACTAACTGAAATGGGCTTTAAGATGTGTTAAAAGCTTGGAATACTGTTTTATGACTTTACCATGTTGTACCTTTATACTTCTGCTGTCTGCTGTTTGCCTTGGTTTTAAGTGTTGTGTCTGTTCACAAATATTCTGCACAGAGCTTAGAACATACCCTTTGGGCTTCAGTGATTCAATCAGTGACTTTTTATTTTATGGAGTCAGATTAAAAGACACTAAATATACCACCATATGAACACTTAAGTTTTCTAAATTATATTTTTTAAATAAACTATGCATCCTTTACATTTGTCTTACTTTGTGTTGATCTATCACCTAAATCCTGATAACAAACTCTGATTCTTCTGGTTAAGGTGTCCAAAATGTGACAAAGGCTATGGATTATGAACACTTTAGCTGCAGATATTTGATTTTGTAATCATTGTTTTGTTTTATTTAAAAACTTCCTTCAGCCAATTCATCTTGGCAGTTTATAATGGATTGCAGATATAGGGGTTTTAGGTGGGTCGTTTATCTTGTTTATCACTGTATTGTAATGGCTGATTTTTGGTTGGGGGGGTCTGTGTGTTATGTTTCCTGCGGTGCCATGGCGTTAGTCCGAAGCCAAAGCAAGGGTGAGTAACATGAGCCTTCTGGATTTTAGGGCTTGTTCAGAGATAGATGTTCAGCCGTGCTGCAGATACAGAAAATAAAAGCTTGCTACCACATGCTGTCAATGTGGGGAACATTTCATATCCATAAAGATTACATGCAAACATTAAACAAAGTTATTTTACTGTATTCAGAGCTTGATTTAATCTTTAGATATGATTTTTATTCTTCAAAAACATCAATAGGAAAACCCACGGAGAATAAAATGATTGCATGTAATGTTACTGCAGTGGTATGACTGTAGTCTTGCTTACATCAATGCATAGGATGTGCAACATTAAATATATTGTCTGCTTTAAAAAGGTAGATATGTTGATTAATTAACCTGAAACATTTGTTAAATATAATTTTGGTGTTGTCTACTGTTCTTCATATTTTTATTTAGATTTTATGTAAGACTTATATAATTTGTGAAAAGAATCATCTTTAAACTTTTGTTTCTTTGTTTCTTTCTGGCTGACTTTAGATATTCCATATAATTCTATATTGCTTATAAGATTGACATATTTGCAAGATCTGTATCTGAACACCCTGAAAGCTCTCTGTCTTCATGAACAAGTCCCAGGATTTGGTCTTGATAAGTAGTTCTGTAGATTAATGACTTCCCCTTAAAGCTCTTTTACTGTTTCACATCCATTGTTAGAAGTGTTTATTTTATTTTATTTTATTTTATTTTTTTACCCTTGTTTAATATTAAATCTTTATAACAAGACTTTAAATTAAATTTTTATTTTGCAGTTTACCTAATAGAATAAATATTTTTCAGTGTTAATACTCAACCAGAAAATTGAAAACAAGCCTTTAGATCTAAAGGCGTGGTAGTTTCTCAAAAGGAGCCATACAGTAATCAGCAACTTCTCCAAACCCCTTTAATAAGAGACTTAAACACCTGCTTTCAAACTCAGATGTCATGTTTCAAAGGTAGTGGTCTATACTGCCACTAAATCCAATTTGTACAAATCAGATTTATTTCACCTGGATAGATTTAATTTTATATTTTCAATAAAGGATCATAATGACTATATTTAATTCATAACCTCACACTACCTTCAAATTAAAAATGAGGTTTTTTTATCAAAGGTAACAGCTTGTTGGGTAGGGGTGGGGGGGTCAAAAAATTTTTAAAGATGATATTTTGGTGATTATGGGGCTGTGAAATGTTTGTTTAAAATTTTATGTAGATGATGAACCTCAGAGAAAAAGTTTGGCTCATAGTGGCCAGCCAATAGGAACGCTAACTTGTTTCTTAGTTATAGTGAACTGAGGTATAATTTTCTGCTAGTTTTTACTGGATATAAAACTGGATGGATCTTAATGATTATTTCCAACCAGAATGACTACACTATACACCCAATGGCGAAACTTCATTGGAAAGTGAAAAAACTGTATTTGAATCTAACTAACTTGAACCATAGCAGTAAACACAAATGTTATTCAAAATAAGACAACCTTTCCCTACACCTCTCCTTTTTCTTTGTCCCTTCTCATCTGCTCCCATTTTAGACAGTATGGTAGTCCAGATGGCCCC
This sequence comes from Cyprinodon variegatus, assembly GCF_000732505.1. Classification (NCBI taxonomy): domain Eukaryota; kingdom Metazoa; phylum Chordata; class Actinopteri; order Cyprinodontiformes; family Cyprinodontidae; genus Cyprinodon; species Cyprinodon variegatus. The sequence continues at coordinate 3,519 of NW_015152710.1, read as the reverse complement.
ATCTGTTGGGAATAATAAGGCAGACTAATGTAATGTTAACAGTGAATGTAAAAATGTTTTCTCATTAGCATTAGCATGCTGTTACTTTGGTGTCAGACCACTGAAGACATGTAAAGGGCAGTCCAGTGTGCTATAGAGGGGTTGAACTAGATGCTACAACAAGCTGAGATCTATCTCTAAAAATAAGAAATATATATTCAGATTATATCTGAATCATTAACCTTTTAGTCCTCAGTGTAGCTGATGTTATTATAATAATATTAAGAAATTTCCATGTAAAGACTGAAACATCATAAGCTTATTTTAACAGTGGAGAAAAATTGTAGCCAAAAATTGTAGATATCATCCAAAATTATGCAATTGTCATTATTTTTAGTTAATATTTTATTTATATTTTCTCTCTGTTAATTTTTACACATGTTCTTTGCAATTACAACTGGGCGTAGCCTATTGGTTGAATCTTTTTTCTATAAATTCTATTTTTGTTCTAATAAAAAAAAAGGTCACATACTACAGGTTAAATGTTATTTATCTCCGGTTTCAGTCTTTCCATGGAATCGATCTCTTTCCAGAGAAAGAATATTGTTTAGAATAGCTACAGACATGTTACAGCCGTCAGAATGACTCCTCTTCTTTTCTTTTCATGTCCTCTCTTCTTTTCATTTAGCCTGTCTCTTTTGGAGGAGTTGGACTGTAGCTGTAATGAGCTGGAGTCGTTACCTCCCACTGTTGGCTACCTGCACAGCTTGAGAACTTTTGCTGCAGATGAAAACTTCCTCATAGAGCTGCCACGGGAGGTAAGCTTATTGATTTCAGCTCTGACACTGATACCAAACAAAACTTAAACAATACAGTTTTCAAATCAGAGGTTACTGTAATTTTTTTTTTTTAAATCTTCAGAAAGATTTTAATTTCACCACAAATACTGTAATCATTGAGTCCTCCCAAAAAAATTGTCCCTCTGTTAAGGTATCATTCTGTTAACCAGCCTGAAGCCGGTAATTAGCTTTACTTTTTTAGTCTTTACACTGTCATGTCTTATATCAATATTTTATATAATAAAAAGTAACCTGGTTTATTATGCTTGCTGTGTTGTAATTTTGTTTAAATGATACATTTCAGACAGGTGTTGCATGCATTTGAATTAGGCTAGCTTGATTCAACAATATGTAGAAACCCTTTTCAGCTGCAGGAATTTTGATGTGAGCTGGTGTGTTTCATATCAAGAGGCTGGATAATTTGACCTCCCTCTTTTCCAAAAGAGCTCAGGCGCAGTCATGGTGAATTGAGAGTATCTGTGAATTACTTTGCTCAAGTCTTACACAGATTCTTGATTGGATTAAGGTTTATACTTTGACTGAGCCATGTTTCAAGAAGATATGTGTTTGTTATAAGCCATGGTTCACAAACTCCAGAGTTTTGTTTTTCTTCTCCAAAAGAGACATAAAAACTTGGGAGTTTGTGAAGCATGGCTTTATTGGGTTATTAGCAGAGTGTAGAACTTGATTGTATGGTGAAGAGGTATTTTTGTCTCAGAGCTATTTTAAGTGGGCTTGACCTTGGATTAATCTAAAAGTTGTAATCATACTGGACCTTAGGGACTGACATTTGAGTTACTTGATGTAAACATTTTGATGGTAGTTCAGAATGTTTAGTGTTATTGTCTAACTGGAGGGTAAACATCTGTCCTTTCTTGCCTTTTTGCTTATTTTCTTACTCGATTGCCCTACATTTTGCTCCATTTTCCCATCGTCTCTTATTGGCCTTCATGTCACTTCTTAAAAGGTTTGCTGCTGTGTTGAGGGTAATGTGCAACATTACTTCTCTGTCATGCAGAGCATTTTGGATGTTGGGCTTAAATATAGTTTTAGTCTCATTTGACCCAAGCACTGCAGATACATTTTTTATGTGTCCCTTACTTGGTTTGTAGCAAATATATAACTTTTTTTTCTGGCTTGGTTTCAACAACATCTTTCTTCTTTCCTCTTCTCCATAAAGGTCAGGTTTGTTTCAAAAATGTTTGCCCAGCTCACCAATTTGCACACCTGAACTCTCTCTCTGATGCTTCTTTAAAGTTAAGCTGAGCTTATTTGATTATGGCTCAGTTTTGTCTGGATGGCTGTGGCAGTTGTGCACTTTAATCTTATTTCATTTTCTAGATACATTTTTTGGATTTTCTATAAACTAGTCCTTTAAAATTCTCCCCAACTTCTTAATGGGTCTTTTTAATATTCACCAACACACTGTTGAGCTCCTCATTGACTTATTACAAAAAAGGTGAATTCTGAAGGCAGTTTGTTTGCACTGGACCGTGCTTGGGCTTATCTGAGTGTAGCAGCCTGAACACAAATGCATGCTGTACTTTTTTTTTTTTTTTTTTTATTAGTTTCTGCCAAACAATTTTAAAAATGATCTATCATTATTCTCCTACTTCACAGTTCTGTTGTATATTGTGTGCCTCTAACACTTGAACATTTGTTATTAAAAAATAATGTAACACTATTCCAGAGTATACCCTTTTGCGAGGGACTGTAACTTATTTTGATGGCTTGAGTCTGTGTGTGTGTGTGTTCCTGTTTTAGATTGGTAACTGCAAGAATGTGACGGTGATGTCACTTCGGTCCAACAAGCTGGAGTTTCTGCCTGATGAAATAGGGCAGATGACCAAACTACGTGTTCTTAACCTCAGCGACAACAGGTAAAGACACGAGCATGCTGGTGCTCTGGGCTACGATTCCAGGTGGCAACATTTTTACAATCAGGCAATAATTTCTCAATGGCAGCTTGGCCGCTTTTCTTCTTACTGCAATAAGGCTTATGGTAACCATGGAAATCAGAGTGTGTTGCCATGGTAGCATGCTCTGCAGGCTGTACAGTGAGTGGGAACATGAAACATCTCTATTCTTTCCCACCCCCCTTCATAATATTTCTGTCTTCCTCCAAGGTTGAAGAATCTACCGTTTACCTTCACCAAGCTGAAGGACTTGGCAGCTCTGTGGCTCTCTGACAATCAGGTATCTGTCCATTTTCCTGCAGGCCCGCAGGAGAGAACACCTGCTAAGTGATATGCGTAACAACACTTCTAGCCATCGTTATGATAATCATATACCAGGTCTGGTTTACAAGCGGATTTACAGAATACTTCCAAAGGGTTTTCCATCACAGACTTTTATTTTGAAAAGCAGCATTTACTTTTGACACATTTGCTTGAGGAAAAGATGCATTGAGGATAAACAATACATATGTATTTTTGTACATGACTAAATCCAGAGATGATTAATTCTATGGATAATAAGAATAATGTTTTAGGTTGATCAAAGCAAGCAAATAGTGAATATATATTACCTACTAAAACCAGAAGCATTTTAAAAAAATGTTTTCTTTATTACATATTCATTTAAAATGGCTACACAAAGTATGTATTCATAAGGTACAGAAAATACATATTGAGATTTAATTATTAACCCTCTTGCCGCTATCGCCCACTGGTGGGCTCTAGAGGTTTAAGGAGCAAATAGG
>NW_015152709.1:37319-38791 GCF_000732505.1 Cyprinodon variegatus | reverse complement strand
CGGACTACTTTCGGCTTGACCAAAACTGGACGAGAACTCTGCTCACAGGAAGCTGCCAGGGGTAAGTCAGTGTGATTGCATGACACTGGTGATGGGGATGCCATACAGATTCATGTCAAAAATACCGAACTATCCCTTTAAATAGAACACAAGCCAATGTTCTACTGCATTTTGAGCCATATTTATTTATTTATTTGCACTGCACGATCCGATTTTTTCCAATGCGACCCAGGTCACTTGGCTCTGACGTCCTGAATCAGATACGAATCTGATCTTTTCAAATTTAACCTGTGTGTTAACGGCCAGGTCACATTAATCCGACGTGAACGTCATTAATACCCGACAAAGGTCACTATTCTGGGTCTTGCTTGCAGAAGCAGCCAGAAAAATAACAATCATGGCAGACAATGATGCAGAGAGCATTATTTATGTTTAAACATATTGAAAAGATTGAGTTTTTATGGTTGGAAAAGATCGCTAGATGCGAGCCAGCACTACCATCCATGTTTACTTCCTGAAAAAAAGAGCACGCTGGCCTGTGACGTCATTGCGTCCTCTACTGCGCATGCGGGACACTTCATTATATGACTGCAGTTCACACAGGAGATCAAATACAAGTCGTATATATTTGGAAATATGAACAGCAACATGAAAAAATCGGATTTCGCAAAAAAATTGTAATTGAGCATCAAGGCCTGCAGTGTGAACGTAGCCTTAGACTCTCGTTCTGCAGCTAATCCATCATGTCTTCTGACGGAATCCAAGCAACACAGAAATTATTTCATTCATGTCAATAAAATCTTTCTCATTGTTTCTTTTCTGCTTCTCTCAAGGTGGAAAAATCATTATTTTGCATTTTTATAGGTTTTTAGTATTTATATCCTTCTAATCTAATAATTTAGATGACGTCAAGATGAGCTTTGCTCACTTGATGTTCCTCACTTCAAAAACTGCATCGTTCAGTTCAAAGTTCTCAGAAATGTGATTCCAAAAAAGTTAAAAAACAAGCCACTGGACTTTGTTTTTAAGTTTGATGACATTTCACTTCCCATGAGGAAGCTTTTTCAATTCAAAATGATTGATGATCAATTAAAACTTGGAAACAAAGTCCAGTGGATTGTTTTTTTTTTAACTGACCTAGACCTGGATGACTGAGAATCTTCACCAGCACTTAGAAATGTGAGTTCAGCTCAGAAATACATCCATGGATTAAACTAAATGACACATCAAGGTTTTTGATTTCTTCTATCTTCCTCTTTATCAGCAGTTTTTTATTCTTTCTAATCAAACCATTTGACCAGAGGCCATAAAAACAAGGTAGAAATTCTCTGGAAGAATCTCCAGATGGGCAGGGACACTAAAGCATAACAATGCCTCCACCTTCCAGTCCAGATCCATCCAGCCTCTCTGGATCTGCTACTGAGAGATGCAGCAGCAGCACCGGGAGCTCAGAGCCTCGTACAGAGGAGGAG
>NW_015152709.1:29903-34778 GCF_000732505.1 Cyprinodon variegatus | reverse complement strand
ACATGTTCTATTGATGTTGGAATGTCCAGATCAAGGTGTGTTTATTAGTCTGACATCAGACTCCCAGAAGCCATGTTGTCTGGGGCTTAAATGCCGCTGGTTGGGTCTCCCAAGTCAATAAGACTCCAAGCTCTACATGTCAGGCAAGCAGCAGTTCAAAAGCCGCAATGATGAAAAAAAAAGTTTGAGGCATGAGCAGGGACACCACCCTGGGGCCAGGCCTAGGGTTACAGTTCTTTAGCAGGAGCCTGTTGGACCGTGGGCCTCTGGCTCTCCTGTGGGGGGCACTTCAAGGTAGAGAGTGGTGGGCCCTTTACTAGGGGCCATCCAGTCTCTGTACAAGCAAAGCTAGAGTTTGGTGTGAATTACTGGCATTAAGTTGGACCTGTTCCCAGTGCATGAGTCCCCTGATGAAGCATCATTGGCTCACAGAGACATGGCTCCAACCCTCTCTGACAGCTGTCAGATTAAAGAGGATAGGTTCTCTCTGACCCGGTCCAACAGAACAGCAGTTTCAGGACAAAGCTGAGGAGGAGGAACCTGCTGCTGCCATCAGAGTTTTATTGCTTTTAAGCCTTTATCTTCTTCTTAAACATTATTTGCTAGACAATCGTATTTCTTTATAATTGTTCCAACATGTTTGTGGTTCTGGTTCTATTCCAGAGGAACCAAACACCATCCTAGTTGTAAAGATATGGATAAGAAATGAGAAATAAAGCCATTTTTCTTGTCTTGTCTAACCATCTGAATCACAACAAAACATGTTAAAGTTTAACATTTAGAATCTTAAACAGGATAATAATTAATTTACAAGGTTAAAAGCCTTAGAAAATATATTCTGACATTAAGACAGCCGCAGTTTATAAAGAAAATTAATTAGAATAAAATGAGTTAAAATCAGATTTAAAGTATCAGTGAATGATGATGTTTGAATCAACAGAGAAAACTCACCTCAGTTTCTTCAGTTTGCAGATTGAACTCTCCAGAATCTCACACAGATGCTTTATTCCAGAGTCTCCAAAGGTTTTCCCTCCACTGATCTCATCTATTATCACTTCAGTCAGATCGGAGGGTTTGGACTTCAGAGCTGAGGCCACAATTTCACATTCAGTCTCACTGAGAGAACAGCCACCAAATCTGTGATTAGAGGAGAAATAAAGTCAGTTCTAATGAAATCAGACAAATGATGCTGCTCCGTACAGCAAATGAACTCCACGGCGCCATCTACCAGAGTGGTGGTGCAGAGGTTGCCCATTTCCCCTCATTGTTTTATTTTTAGTTGATTTTTTTTTACCCATATTAGGAACTGAAAGATTAATATAATACTTGGCAGCCGAAAATCAAAATATATCAGCATAATGACTTTTTCCCCACACCCCTAATGATAAACAGAGTCTCAAGCATGATGAGCAAACAGTGATGTCATCATCTGATGAACATCTACTCTCCACACCGATATCCTGTGTTTGACACCACAGATAATCTCTGAAGTCTTCAGGTCCTGGTTCAGCTGCTGACCAGCTGTCTCTGCTTTGCTGCAGTTAGTTTTTTTTATTTAAAATGTAAAAGAATTAAGAAAACTTTCCTGTTATTAGAACTTTCAGTTCAACTGTAGGTTTTATTATTAAATACAACATGTTTGATAAATACTTAAATAAATGATCCATGTTGACTGGCTAAAAAATTGGTAGGAAGCTGAAAAAAATATATATTTTCTAACAATTTAACAAAAATAAGATGTACTTTGCAATAGAATTAAACAGGGGTTACACTATTACAGAAAAAAAGCAGGAGAGAGCTGGAAATAGACACCAGCATCCATTATGACCTCAGCTGGGATAAGAGTGACAGAAACAAATGGATGGATGAATAGTCTATGGCTTTCTGTTTGAAAAAAGCAGAAATTAATTCAACTGAATTAAAGCAGAGCAAGTTAATTACTGACTCTTTAGATCAGAGATGCTTCTAACTGACATGTATGAAGTCTTTGTCGTTTGTCAATTCACTAGCACGTGAGTGTTCTCGCCAAGTATGTTCTTGAGAAGAACACCAGGAAAGTCTGGATTTGGCATTAATCTAGGTCAAATGGCGGTACCAAGATGGCGACGTGAGTAGCCGCAAAAAGACTGAGCTCCGCTAAAAACCACACATTTATTCTTTCAATATGCCTCATATCCTCCCAAAGTTTTAATGGATGGTAACAAATTACTAAAACCTGCAAAACTACAAGCGGGACCCCCCCAAAACAAAGACATAGATGCCTCAACAGACTAAAGAGATGGAGCATGACTATGCAATGGAGTTTAGTGTTCAAGAAAATAGCTTGAATCCAATTTCTTTAACAATGTGATTTTGAGATAAAAAAGATACCACTTAAATTATCTGTTATCTTCTATATTACGATATGCTTTATGCACGTTCTGTGAATTCAATTGATGTAGTTCTGTACTGGTACCTGGTGAAATGTACATTGCTTAAATAAAGTTATTTTTTGGAAAAAAATAAAATAAAATCTGGGTCAAATTGACCAGAAGCATACTGATTACATTACCACATGCCCGGCTCGTTTTATCTTCTCCTGATAAAACCTAAAATTCAAGAGTTTTCCTTAAAAATCAGAGGCTGGAAGTTGGGCTTCGCTTGTTATGCTGCTTCTGGTGCGAGTGATCGACCTGGAGCACCCACTGGCTGATCCACAGCTGACTCTGCGGCGCTCCAGCACTGTTCCACGCCCCTTTCCAGACCGATCCAGCAGGGAGAAGAGAAGCAAGGAGAACGCCAGCATCCACGTGCCAAAACCCCGTTGGAAGATATGTTCCCGTTTAAGCTTTAAGCAAGGGGGAGCGCTACTTACAGGCGTAATACTCCTTACTGGGCCATCTGTGCACCCTCCGGTGATGTGTCTGGCGCGCGGATCCCGCCTGTCTCTCCCCTGGCAGCGCATCCGTCTCTGTCACCTGCAGATTCAGTTCCTGCTCCTCCTTTCATTCAGACTCCTTTTATCTCGGCTTTAATCAGCCCTTGCTCACACCTGAGCGCAGCAATTACGCAGCGCAATCCGCCTCCCCAAACAACTACTTCAGTCCAGTGCGCATGGATTGTCACAAGGGAAAAACAAACCAAAACAACCCAACATGCAGGAAAAATTCAAAAGTCTAAAATAAAGGAAAACAATCATATAAACAAAGATCAAAACATGCAAAGCTCAAGAAGAAAATACAAAGAAAAACAAATCATATCTTCCTCTCCAAACATGCAAAGCATAAAACATTTAAATGAAAGAAAACCATAAATCATATTTTTCCCTGTGCAACAGAAACATTTCTCAGTGAGTGAAAGTTACAGCAGCGTTGCCATGGAGCGTTTTTGTCCGTTCCTGGCTGGCTGCCTACTTTCTATTGGACACACGCGGACATTCGTCCCAGCTCGCCGCGTTCACAACAGTTCCAAAAAAAGGTTTTAATTGCTGCTTGGCGGAACAAAATGACTACCGTAAATTCCGGACTACAGAATGCACCTGATTAAAAGCCACACAGTCTAATTAAAAATAAATGAATAAATTAGTTGTCAGGAATCAGGATATAATTAATCTACGCGGGGTCTAATGATCCGCTGGCTTTCTCCTTTGATGTGCAAGATGCCCCACCTGTGCTTCAAATGGAGCCCATTGACCTGCAGTGCAACTCTGAGCTCAAAGCCAAGTTCAGAGATGTGAATGGAAAAGCAGACAAGCTTGGGCAGTTTTTGAGAGAATGGACCCCCGACTTCCCTGAGCTTTCCCGAATGTTTAAGCGGACCATGTGCCTTTTTGAGAGCACATACTTGAGCGAAAAGCTCTTTTCCATCTTGAACTTCAATAAGTCCAAGTACAGGTCCAGACTCACTGATGATCATCTTCAAGCCATATTGAGGGTCTCAACTGCTTCCTCCCTCAAGCCAAATGTGGCTTTGCTATGTGAGAGGAAGCGCTGCCAGGTCTCTAGCAGCAAGATGTAGGCAAGAGAGGCCATGTTCAGAAGAACAGTTCATGTTCTTCAATGTTCCCCTTATGTTTAGGACAATTCATGTTCATAAGAAGTTTAAAGAACTGTTAATACAGAGATTTGAATCCTAATTATTATAATAATTATTATTTTATTTACTTATTACTGATTGATTGATTTTCTTATTAATTTCTTTATTTTCTCCTTATCTGTTTATTTTTTCATCTTATTTTGTGTTAAAAAAATCAAAATACCAAAATCACCAAACTTCACCCTGTCTGCAAGGAGCTGAACATCCGCCTGGCAGAAGATCTCACCAAGGAAGACAGGGAGGCACGGAGGGCTGTGTAGCCCAAAGCCAAACAAGCAAGGAAAGCAGGACTAAAGACGATGTTAGGGGGCCCCCATGCCTTCAATAATGGACAGAGTCTCACCATAGACATGACCGTCCAGGGTTTTGAATCCCCAAAATAAGTGAGTTTGAGTGAAAAAGTATTTTCAAGGTTTTGCTCCTATTATATCGTCCTTAAAGGGAACGTTAGTGTTGTTATGCCATATGCCATGATCATACTTTTTGGACAGTGGGAACCAGTGTCCATATTTCATCCTGATAGGATGACCAGAGAAGAAAACGCAGCTTTGGTGAATAACAGCTGGGGGACTTTTGCAGCCCCCCCTTTTTCAGCCAAAGCAGTCACATGGAAGCCAGCAGAGGTGTGAAAACCTACCCCCCTCCCTGTGAGGACAGAGAAAAACCACAGAGCACACAGGATTCAGTCTCTCTTTCTCCCTCTTCTGATCCAGTCTGCTTCTGCTCCTGCGCTCAAAGCTGGGGCCCACTGTGGCCCACAGTGGAGATGCGGGCCCCAGGGGAACCAGATCCCCAGAACCA
>NW_015152709.1:25118-29204 GCF_000732505.1 Cyprinodon variegatus | reverse complement strand
CATCATCAACACCACCATCATCATCATCACCACCATCAACACCACCATCATCATCATCACCACCATCAACATCATCATCATCATCACCACCATCAACACCACCATCATCATCATCACCACCATCAACACCACCATCATCATCATCACCACCATCAACATCATCATCATCATCATCAACACCACCATCATCATCATCACCACCATCATCATCAACATCATCATCACCACCATCATCATCATCACCACTTTATCATTTATTGTTCTAACACAAAGTTAGTAGGACTGTGTGTCATAAACAGTATATAACAGCTGAAATAATATCTGATTAAATAAGATATTTACCACCCCTACAGGGGAGGGCAATAAACATCTTAAAGTATCAGAAACATTAATTCCCAGCGGGCTGGGAAAAGAATTTAACTATAGAATCACAACACTGTTCTAAGCTCAGCAATCTATGATTGTTGATTGTTAATTTGTTTTTGCTCTATGTTCAGATATAGAGCAATATTTTTTATTATTTGTTAATGCACAGGGTTTAAGAGACATAAAGAGAAAAAGGGTTTTTTTATTTTGTAAAGGGAAGAAGTCAAATATAGTTTTTTTTGCAGGAAATGCATTTTAAGGATGAGGATGTCGTATTTTGGTCCAAACAGTGGGGAGATGAAGCTTAGATTAGTCATGGTACTCCAAGGTCAGCAGGTGTCGCCATCCTCCTAAATAACTTTAAAGGTCAGATTGTATCTCATATAGCAGATGAGTCTGCTCACTGGATCATTCTTATGATTAACATTGATGGCCTAAAATTCATATTAGTCAACATTTATGGATACAACATCCGCAGAGAAAACCAAAGCCTACTTGATCAAATTGGCTCACATTTAGATCATCTCAAATTAACACACTCAACTGATAATTGGTGGTGATCTAAACAGAGTTCATGATAATTTTTTAGATAAATATCCTAGTAAATATTCTGCATGTCACCCAAACACAACATTCACAAACTTTTATGAAAAACATAATTGGTTGGCATTTGGAGACATTTAAATCCAGGATTATTTAAATAATCCTGGTTTAGCTTGAACCATAACTTTAAATCCAGAATTTATCACTGGTTGATTGCTAATCATTTACTAATATATAACATTAGTTCTGATATCTCTGCTGCACCTCTAACAGATCATTGTATCATCTTACTGCTGATCAAACCTAATGTCCACTCACATATATTGGAAGTTTAACTCCACTCTGCTTAAAAACAATGACTATAGCCAGAAAATCAAATCATTAATTAAAGAAATATCCAATTCAAAGGAACTAACAAATGCTACCAAAAAGTGGGAATTTTTAAAATACGCCTATTTACCATTTAATTCAGCAAAATTATTAAAAAAGATAGGAAAAACAAGAAGTAGACATTATTAATCAGTTAAATATTTACTGCAACAGGCCAAACCCAACTGAAGACGATAGAAGATTCTAAATCTCCAACCTAAACTAGATGAAATTTACAACCGTAAGGCCTGAGGGGCCTTCATCAGATCCAGAGCTCAGTGGACGGAGGAGGGAGGAAAACATTCAGCGTATTTCTGTGGTCTTGAGAAAAGGAGACAGGAAAGAAATACCATCAGATCCTTGATGATGAATGATAATGAAGTCAAAGATGGAAAATTAATCTCTACAGAAATCTTTAAATTCTATAGCCAGCTCTATAGCTCTAAGTTCTCTCACATGGGCTGGGAACTTTGTTTTTCTTGAAATAGTCAAACATATTCCCAAAGTGGAGGACGGCCTCAAACAAACGTGATAATCCAATAACAATTAGAGAACTTGATGCAGTGATTGGTCGTCTCTCTCTTAACGAAGCCTCCGGATCCGATGGTCTCACAGGAGACTTTTACAGACACTTTTGAACAGATTTAAGAGACCTGCTGCTACAAGTTTTTACTGAAATATTTGAAACCTGTGTGCTTCCACCAACAATGAGACATGGGGTTATCGTCTCAATTCCACAACCTGGGAAAGATCCCAGAATCATAGATAACAGAAGACCCATTACACTTAGAAATTCAGACTACAAACTTTTAACTTACATCTTCAAGTCTCGTCTCCAAACAGGGATTTCAGATCTAATTGCAGATACACAGTCAGGATTCTTAAAGGGAAGATCAATCCATAATAATATTAGATTGGTAATGGACATCATAGAAACCAAATAGAAAATGAGGGTTTCCTTCTCTTTCTAGACTTCTACGAAGCGTTTGACTCTGCATATCATCCATTTATTCTTTCCACTCTCAAACACTTGGTTTTGGAATCAAGTTTCGAGAATTTATCACTGGACTGTATGGAGATATTAGCAGTTGTGTCCTACTGCCCAGTGGCACCACCCCAAGCTTCAAGGTTAATGTGGGGATTCCTCAGGGCTGCCCCATCTCACCATACCTGTTCATCTTAGCCACAGAAATGTTAGTTATCTATATTAAGAACTGTAATGATATAAAAAAACTTAATGTACTTCTACTAATAATCAGCCAACTAGCAGATGATACAACAATATTCCTGAAAGATAGACACCAAATTTCAAAAACTATTGCTAAAATCAAAATATTCTCCAAAGCCTCAGGCCTACATTAAAGCTGAAAAAGTGTGAATTAGTGTCTGTACATGAGACCAGTGTTGTCACGATACTAAACTTTTCAACTCGATACCGATACTAAGTAAAATATTCGATACTCGATACACTTTTCGATACCACAAGAATAAAAACAAAGACTCTACAATTCAACAGAAATATTTTCATTACTAAAAAAAATACAAGAAATAAATAAAAAAAAACAATAAGAATAATATTTTGAGGTTGTATGCTGTGCACAATGTTAAGCAAGCTTAATAAAAAAACTTACAAAATTAAAATTAAGTGCTCCTTCCTTGGCTATATTTGGCAGACATAACAATGACACTGGCTGGCCAAACCAGTTAAACAAAAATAATTCTCAGCAGCTGCACCTGTTACAAAAAAAAGTCTGAAACTGAAAAACGCACAGAATTATTCAATCACACAGTGTTCAGAATGTGCATTTTCCACCATTCTGCACTTTAGATGGCTGTATCGATACTTTTAAAATGAGTATTGTATCCGGATACAACGTTTCAGTATCGATACTTTTATGAGTATCGATACTTTTGACAACCCTACATGAGACGCCACTGAAAGACATCTGTAACATCCCTATTAAATCTGAAAATAAATATATGTGGATCCACTTATCCAGAGACCAAATACGAAGCCAACTTTTGAATGTAGAAAACAAAATAAAAGAATGCAAGTCATGACTAAACTTATGGCTACAGAGAGATTTATCAATACTAGGACGGATCTACCTAACTAAGATGGAATGCTTATCTAGATGTATCTACCCGGCTTATTCCAATGTCATTCCAAACAGATCAATTAAATCTATTAACCAAATCAACCTAAATTTAATTTGGAGAAACAGACGACAGAGGACGGAGTCTGCTCTGATGCATGCTGGGTAAAGAGGGAAGGCCAGAACAACATCCGGGGAATTTGTATATGGAGGCACGTATGTCTGACCACGACTACAACCGGGCAGCTTTTCAAGAGACTTGTGACAAAGATATTATTGAAGAAATGGAGTTGGTCGGGGCCACGACGGATCCTTCTTGTAAAGATCAGAATGTAAACTGGGATCATACACCCATTAAGAATAGAAATAGGAAGAAAATGAAGCTACAGGAGACTGAATGTAAGGAGGACTCAGCGAACGCTATTCTTCGTGCGATAGGAGAGCTTAACAAAAAGAATGACAATCAGACGGGTATTACCGCCGTATGGTATGTTGCTTAGCAACCATGACAGCTGACACACAAAGCAGGAAAAGAGTGAATACCGAAGTTTTCAAAACTGTTTGTTTATTTATTTCTTTTTTATTGTAAAATGAACAAAGACTACAGTCATGACAATCCAGAGTGGAATAAAGGTTCCAACCACCGGCAGCAGGAACAAATAAAATCAAACGTAATGATAGAAACCTTAGTCAGTTAAATAACCTGCTGCTG
>NW_015152709.1:18169-20428 GCF_000732505.1 Cyprinodon variegatus | reverse complement strand
GAAAATCAGGCAGATCTGCGGGAGTTTACGGGGGTTTACGGGGACGAAAATCTCACTTTTCATGCAGTGCATTTTAAGGCTGTATAACGAGTGTTAGGGATGCAGTTTGTGTGGTCTGTTTGTGTGTTTCCTTCTCTCTCCACCACCAGGAGGTGCCCTGTCCTTGTTGGGCCTCCCTGTACACCTGTGGCTTATTGGACAATTATCTGGAGGACTATTTGAGCTGTGGACTGTCTCTACCTCAGCACCAGAGTGTTTGCCAGTTTTGGGTACTCTAGCCAAGCTGAGATTAGCTGAGTCTAACCAAGCCTTGTTTCTCTGAGTCTAATGAATGTTTTTGTCTTTGTTCTTCGGCAGGAAGCCTTCCTGTATAACTGGATACCTGGACCTTCTCCCCCTGGAAGGAATAACTGAGTTCACACTGAGCAGGGGAAAATCTCAACATGATCCTTTCAAGTTCCCATTGGAAATCCAAGTGACAATCTGCTCCTTTACTCTTCCAAGTCCAACGTATGTCTACCTGTCCGCTCTCCAACGAGTTCCCTCTTCTCTGGATAATCCCACACAGACTAGATTCAAGGATTGACAAGAGCCCCCTCAAACATGAGTCCCTCTCCTGCACAATTCACACTGCAGTCTCAATTCCTATGGTCCCTGTGTGGATCTCTGATTTTCCCTTCTGACTTTCCAATTCCGGTTCACCAGTTCACTGAGTACCAGATCCAACCCATGTTCTCATTACCTCAAATAAACCTGTTAAACCTTTCTCCTTTTTCTCTGAGTGGTTTCTCTGCATATGGGTCAGATTCCTTAAACTGATCATGACAACGAGGAGTCTTGGAATCCGACCAGACCTCAGCGCTGCGTTATGACGTAATCGTCCATCGAATCTGGCCTTCTAAGGTTGCAGCCCATGAATTCGAACAGGGCCAATATGTGTTCTTGTGCATTCTCGTGTACTTGTGATACGTCATCAGCCTCAGCCCGAGCACTGTTCCAATTGCTGAGAACACCAGACAGAGAACGCACCAAATCCCTGGATGTTGTTCTCGCCCCGCCCTCTTTATCGATCAGAGCAGGCTTGTCCGTTTTTGAGATTGACAGCTGTCCCAGCAGGCACTGCAGCAGCTTTCAATGGAGTGCTCCATTGAAAGTTAAAAGTTCTCTTTCTGGTGCTGTTGTTTAATAAAAGCATGTTTTAAGATCATTTGAGGAGAGAATGTTATACCTTAAAGCGTCACTATATGGTCCATTTACTGATTTAATGCGTAATAAAAAAAAAGATTTCTGAAGCTGAGAGAACCGCGGCAACCAGCAGAGCTCCGAGGGAAACGGCAGCCAGGGCTAACCGCAGCCCGTCTGCAGCAGCCCTCTCGGCATAGCTGTGTGTGAAAGCATTTTTTTTTTATTTGGCAAAATGTTGATTTGATTTGTGTTTATCTGACTGTGTTCATTATTATTCCCCCATTAAATGAAAAGAGTCAATTTATTATTACAAAGAGACTATTAATAACAGGAGGTGAAATACAGCTCTAGAAGAATCGAGCGTATGCTGACGTCACAAGTACTGTTTTGTTCCAATTGACCCATTTCTATGCTGCGTGCTCGGGTTCTTGCCAAGTCCGGACTTGGAGAGAACGCGAGTACGGACTCGCGTTCTTGTGAATTGAGAAACATGTCAACACTTCTCGTTATGCGGCCTTAAAATGCGTCTTCCTTTTTGCCCGATTTGAAGTGGTCTGAAGTATCCTCGCTATCCTTGGTTTTCCCAGGATTCATTGCCAGACCAAGCAAGCCGGTTGCTCCGTGATCAAAGGAAATGTTACTTGGCGCCGAACAGTGGTGAATATTGGAAGTTCAGTTTAATATAAGTCTGTGAATAGTTCTGTCTGAATTGAATGAAAAATTGTTATTTTAATGGTTATAGAGTCAGATATGTGGCGGTAATGTTTGATTTATCTAAAGGTTTTTATCTGTTACTGTGTAAATGGGTTTGGCTGTAATTTAAGGACAGATTCTAATATATCTGGAGGGTGTGGACTATAAATCTGATAGGATTCTTATTTTGTTTTTGCTGTTTTTCATAATATGCTTAACTAAGTAATTTTTGTTGTTGAATTTTAGAGATTTGGCAGAGATATTTTTTATACATACATTGTTTAGATTTACTTATATCCATCTACCCCTTTTATAGAATAGAAAATCTCTTTATTGTCCCACAATGGGCAGATTTACTGCAGCAGAAAGATGATTGAAAAT
>NW_015152709.1:14953-16041 GCF_000732505.1 Cyprinodon variegatus | reverse complement strand
GCAATCCCTCACACTAAGCATGCTTGTAGCAACAGTGTAGAGGAAAAACTCCCTCTTAACAGGAAGAAACGTCCACCTTGTGAATTGGAACAGGCTGATGACGTTTCAAGATTACACAAGCACATGAGAATGCACAAGTACACATATTGTAAAAACGGCCCTTGTTTCTGCACATAAACAATCACAGAAACTTTAATCCTGTGACTTCATCCAGAGCTTTTCTTTAGGAACGCTGTCATTGAATCAGTGATTCTGCTTCATCGTCTCTCCTCTCAGTCTGGACCTTTCCCAATTGAAGGCTACTTTCTACCCCACTACTCACTCCCTTTGCGTGTGCCTGCAGAAGGTGGACGATATTAAGTTCTATCTGAAACAACTAAAGTAAAACACAGCAATTAATCAAGCTCCAGGCAGAGCAAGACCATCATGAGTATCTTAAAGGGAGGATTTAGGCTTCTGGACATGAAGTTGTGTGAAACTTTCACCAACTGTAGCAAAGATGCAACAGTGTCCGTACCGTCACCGAGCCTCATGCTATGAAAAAGCGGCAGTTACATACCAGAGCAAAGTAGCTCTTGTATAGGAGCACAATTATTCAAAAGTTTTTAAGAAAAAAATCAACTTTGAAGCTACTTTGTTAGACTATTTCAATAATTTTAAAACATCCCAGTGCTATGTCAGACCTTGATATGAATTAAAACTATATCTGACCACTATCAAACATTCACATAGGTGCGGAAAACAGTTCCTGCGAAGAGAAAGAAACTAACCAGCTATTCAAGGCACTGAAAAGTTAGAAGTTGTTTACAAAAGTGAACTATTAAGCCATTACTAGAGATATAAATATCTAATAACCCTGTATATTATATGTACTTTTATACTATATCGTGAACACTTGTTTAGACTAGTGACACAACCCTTGTTGTAAACAAGTGGATGAGCTTTTTAATAAAAATGACAGAGACAATTGTGCAAGTTTACCAGAAGATTACATATATGTTACATAACTAGAAAGGAGTTATAGTTAATTAATGGGGCATTCAAATCAAGGTTAAACCTAATTAATGATTATCAGCTGAATGATTATA
>NW_015152709.1:11654-14313 GCF_000732505.1 Cyprinodon variegatus | reverse complement strand
CAGGGTTCTTAGCTTCTCACCTAAAAGGTTGCACTCCTTAATCCAGCTTTTAAAATTCAATTGTCTTTCACCAGTTTAGTTATTTAGACCATGGCTAGCAGCAGTTATTTATCACCAACAAAATAAATGTCTCTTTTCATTCAGATTCTACTGAAAGAGTGAATCCAGCCTGAGTGATAAATAGTTTACTGTGTAAAATAAACGCAAAAGACCATGGGTTACTGATACAATAGTACCTTTATAGCTAATAATCAGACAGTATTATTATATATAATAACTACGCAGACACTAAACGTTTCTGAAAATAAGCATAACAGAACAAAGAAAAGGGGAAGAGAGGTTTAAATGTTCGATCTGAGGGATGTTGGAAGTTTAAGGCTTAATGCATTGAAAGTGTCCTTTAAAATTGCAGCAGATAAATGTGAATAATCCCTGACATAGTGATTTTAAATGCAGTCAAAACAGTGCAGTTTCATACAGTTTTATTGTGAAAGTGAATGACTTAGGAATACATTAAACTGTGATGAGCCTGAGAGAGCAATGGCTTAGCTGGCCCCAGGTTGTATGGTCCGGGCAGGTCTCGCTTAAGCAAAGAAGCTCACTACACCGTATACGGCATGAGCTAGCTGGGTGCTAGCAATGCTAGCCACTCCAATTCAGCAGCTTCTTCAGACCCACGTGGCTCAGTCAGTCTGTTCCATCAGCATTAGCAACTCTTCAAACCATAAGCAATTGAATTTGAAAGCATATTTTGAATGAAACAGAAACATGACTATCTATTCTACCTAGATCACCCAAGCAGAGCACTAAGAATCAGATGGAAAGGGGGAAGGATACTATTACTGTTTTTGCTCGGTGGAGTGGAAAGCAGGACCAGTGACTGATCGGCTGCTCCTAGCGTCCTCTAATGGTCCTTCAGTCGACAGTAATTTTGGCCTCCCCTATTTCTCCTTTCTGCGGTTAGATTTAGGCTACCAGAGCTGGATTGGCTCTCCTCTGCAGGCAGTTTAAGAAAACACTGCATTACAGTTTGATTATAATTCTGTTTGAATTGCAGGAAGAAAAAACAACAACACTGCATTCAGCCTTTTCTGGATCGTAGGAATGGTAGTCTCCGGAAGGACTTGGTTGCTACTTTATCGTAGCCATCAGCTGGGAAGCACTAAGAGTCTAGCCTTTAGCAGCGGTGCACTGCCGTCAACAGGAAGTTGAATGGGAAGTACTTACTCTGATTAACTCCATTGTAGGGGTGTGCTTTCAGAGGGGAGCAGTTCCAGTTACATTATCGACAGTGGATCCAAACACAATAATGTTGACAAAGAAAGAAGTGTAGAATGCTCTGTTTGTGGGTGGCTTTTAAAAAGCTGTTCTAATACAGCCCTAGAAGGACTGAACATCTTCTGACCTCCAAGAATGACACAGGTCACCCGCAGCCCCTCTACTCTCTGGTGCACTTTTTGCCCAGCGAGCTTCTCCAAAGTGAAACCAGAACTTCCTTTTCTCCTGTACGTTACCGGCTGTTTCTCATAGCAGGAGGCTCGGTGACGGTAGTGACACTGCTGCATTTTAGCTGTAGATGGTAGATGTGGTTTCCCACAAATTTGTGTCCAAAAGCCTAAACTATTTCATTTAGCCTTCATTGGCCACAAGAGCTTGGTTTGCTACCATGGTGACAACAGTTTCCGTTTCCGATGATGGCCAAAAGGCCATCCTAAGAGCAAAGGCTGTGTTTATGCACCATGAAGGGGAATCAGTTTAGATGCAAAAGATGCTTCACAGTGAGAGTAGTGAGTAAGGGGAGGAAGGCCACTGATGGGGAAAGGCTCAGAGTGCTCTTATGAAGAGTCTCTTTGATGACTGAGTTGTAGTAAAACACCGAGTTACCAATATTTGGAAAGGAATAAGTTACCTTAATTTCTCATTGACAAACTCAAACAGTTACTAACATTGTTGTAATGTAACGTTGTTACTATCTACAGTGGTGTTACCTCAGACTTCTAAACAAAAGCTCAGCTAAGGTAAGTCATTGAAGAGTAGTAGTTCTCTATAGTTCAGTCTGGACATGTTTGCTGTGAGGCTTCCAGCAGATCTTTGAGTCAATAATCACTCCTAATAATTTTACTTTAAAAGAGAGGTTACAGATATGAGTCAGTGGTTTAATAACTGCATCCACAACTCTTAGGACTATTATCAAACTAATGCCATCACAGTCAGTGGACCTTTGATTTCTACATTTGTGAAACACATCTATGATCTCCTCCACTTCCAATTGTGTGAAACATTAGCTTTGGATTTTTTGTCCAAGGATCAGGGATCTTTTCTCCCAGTTTAGGGCCGACTTTTACAAAATCTTGTTTGAACTTTCAACGGCTACAGACATTTCTGCTGTCATTTTATTGCATCAAACACATATCATATATTAGGGTGACCAAACGTCCGTATTTCCCGGGACATATCCGTATTTCACGTCCTGTCCCGGGCGTCCCGGGTTTTTTTTAGAAAGTGAGGAAATGTCCTGATTTCACTGCGCACGACGCTCCGTGTGACGTAATCCCTGAGCCGCGTCAGTGCGGGCAGCCCTGCTCTTAATCAGAGGCTCTGTTCGAAAAAACCTGGGCTGCATCCTCCAAGGACGCGGTCTCCCTAGACCGGATCCTTC
>NW_015152709.1:8565-9850 GCF_000732505.1 Cyprinodon variegatus | reverse complement strand
AGTTTGAACAACAGGAAAATAAAGTTCAATATTTAATTATGTTTAAATAAACAGAGAAAACTCACGTCAGTTTCTTCACTTTGCAGATTGAACTCTCCAGAATCTCACACAGATGCTTCATTCCAGAGTCTCCAAAGGTTTTCC
Source organism: Cyprinodon variegatus (assembly GCF_000732505.1). Taxonomy (NCBI): domain Eukaryota; kingdom Metazoa; phylum Chordata; class Actinopteri; order Cyprinodontiformes; family Cyprinodontidae; genus Cyprinodon; species Cyprinodon variegatus. Next base: position 9,706 of record NW_015152709.1, on the reverse strand, counting down.
CTCCTCTGATCTCATCTATTATCACTTCAGTCAGATGAAGGTTGGACTTCAGAGCTGAGGCCACGATTTCACTGTTAGCCTCATTGAGAGAAAAGCCACCAAGTCTGTGATTAGAGGAGAAATAAAGTCAGTTCTAATGAAATCAGACAATCTGGATGATAAACACAGACTAAAACATGATGAGCAAGCAGTGGAAATTTATGGCTGTAATAAATGATGGGATTAAATCAAATGAGCTGCATGAAGGAACATGCTTGTTAAAATACAAGCTTTAGAAATGAGACCCCTGGTCCTCAGATCCATCCAGCCTCTCTGGATCTGCTACTGAGAGATGCAGCAGCAGCACCGGGAGCTCAGAGCCTCGAACAGAGGTGGAGAAAACCAAGAGTCCTCTCCAGGACTGAAGTCTAATAGTAGATTATGGTGGCCAAATTTCCGGCTTTAGGGCGGACAGTCCGGATTTTCATTGCACTGTCCGGCCCCGCATCCAGCCGGACGTGTATTTGTCCTCCTCTATGAGGCACTAGGCTTGTAGAGCAGATTTTTATTTAGTTTTTTTTGCTGGGCTGCAGCACAATATCCAATCATCAAAACTGCATCACTATCTGATCTAACAGATGATTGGCTAAGATTGGCAGCGTGTCAGATAAAGATCTGCTTCTCATTGGTTACAAAGGTAAACTTTTGTTGTTTAAAAAAAAATTGACTATTTTATCATGAATGTTTCTTGTTAAAAATATTTTTTAACGTTTAAGTCCACACATCTTATGCTTTGTGGTATTCTGTACTTTAAAGATTCATCTCAGTGGTCACTTTTTAAACACCACAATGTATAAAATAAATACATATGCTGGGAACCAATTCTTTTTTACATTTCTTTAATATTTTGTTCTATTCAGCTACACAAGCATCCTCTTTAAATTACTAAGAATTGTACTTTAAATGTGACTTTACCCGATTCTTATCTACACCTTAGTAATTTATTGATATGCCGCACAATTTCCTCCTTTTTGGTGCTATAGAAATGGCCACCCTATAGTAGGGTGACCATATTTTTATTTGGGAAAACCAGGACACCTTGGAGCGGGATGATCCCATCATCGGGATTTGCTCCGTGATCAGAGGAAATGTTACTTGGCGC
>NW_015152709.1:5538-7291 GCF_000732505.1 Cyprinodon variegatus | reverse complement strand
GAAGGATCCAGTCTAGTGAGACCGCGTCCTTGGAGGATGCGTCCTAGGTTTTCGAACAGAGCCTCTGATTAAGAACAGGGCTGCTCGCTCTGACGCGGCTCAGGGATTACGTCACACGCAGCGTCGTGCGCAGTGAAATCAGGACATTTCCTCACTTTCCAAAAAAAACCCGGGACGCCCGGGACAGGACGTGAAATACGGATATGTCCTGGGAAATACGGACGTTTGGTCACCCTACCCTATAGTAGATACACACGATAGATTTTTGGGCCTCTGATTTACATGCAAACCCTAGAGGTGACGGCAAAGAGATGCGGGGAACAAACTTTAGCTTAAATACTCAACCAAAGACGAGTTCTGTCCTCAATGAGAAAAAAATATCTGAAGGTATCTGGGCCATGGTGGCTGTGGATAAACTTTATGTAAACAGATAACATTCAGGGACTCCATGTCTTTATTTACAAATAAGTTATACTAACAAAAAACCAACCCCTCAATGATGAGATAAACCTTTGTTTGCTGGTAACTGTAACACCTAAAAACTTAAAATGTCTCTCTTTACGTTTCTGCTTCTCTGTATTTCTGCTTCTTATAATTCTGCATTTAAACCAACATCTAGAAAACCACAGGCAATAAACATGATTTTACTGGGTCATATATGCTTCTATGGTGATACAGTAGTTCAACAGGCAGCAACACTACATCTGAGGGGGCATGGGGTCTTTTCATAACTCTGTTCCCTTTGCTCTCCCTGGGTCTGGGCCCTTGGGGTTGGTCATGGCTTGGCTGTGGTTTCTGGCTCTTCCTTGGTTCTCTGTCCTTTGGCTCCATCCTATGGCCGCTGGTTCCTGACACTGGGTGGGGGTCTGGGACATTGGGGTGTTCGGCCCTTGCGTGAGGGGTGCTGGTTAGCAGTAATGTCTGTACGGCAGGTAGGATATAATCACTGTACCAGGATGCACCTCGGCCTGTGGTGTGAGCCTGCCTGCCCTGGCCTTGCCTGCCCTGGCCCTGCCTGCCCTGGCCCTGCTTGCCCTGGCCCTGCTTGCCCTGGCCCTGCCTGCCCTGCACCTGCCTGCCCTGGCCCTGCACCTGCCTGCCCTGGCCCTGCCCGCACTGGCCCTGCCTGCACTGGCCCTTTGCCCAGCTAATGTCTGCAGTCGGCTGTGGGGACACTGGGCGGTGGGGGCGTCTGTTGACCTCCTCCTGGATCTGTGTGTATGTTCCCCTAGAGCAGGGGTCAGCAACCCATACTGTTCAAAGAGCATAGCAAAAGAATATTGGACCAAAAAAAAAATCTGTCTGGAGCCACAAAAAAAGTAAACTCCTCTATCAGCCTTGTATGGCAAGACAGGTCTAAGTGTATTAGCCCACTATTAAAAAAGCACTACATGGGCTTAAATATATAATAAGCATTCATGATAAAATTTTATCCTGGAGCAAATGTCTCCTCATTTTTCCCCTAGTCCAAAAACTTTAGATTTTGAAATAACAGGAAATAAAGTTCAATATTTAAAAAATCTAAAATATAAGAATAAAATATTGACAAGGTAAATTTACATTCTAACATTCAGACAGCAATTGTAGAAAATAAATTTTAATCAAATGACTTAAAATCAGATTTAAAGTATCAGTGAATGAAGACATTTGAATCAACAGAGAAAACTCACCTCAGTTTCTTCACTTTGCAGATTGAACTCTCCAGAATCTCACACAGATGCTTCATTCCAGAGTCTCCAAAGGTTTTCCCTCC
>NW_015152709.1:2240-3329 GCF_000732505.1 Cyprinodon variegatus | reverse complement strand
ACAAATAAATTTATATAACTTAACCAAAATAATTCCGTAGCATTGCTACCGTAATATGTCAGGAAACCAACACTTTATAAAAGCATACTTAAGCCAAAATATACCACCTGACTACATATGCTTCTATGGTGATACAGTAGTTCAACAGGCAGCAACACTACATCTGAGAGGGCATGGGGTCTTTTCATAACTCTGTTCCCTTTGCTCTCCCTGGGGCTGGGCCCTTGGGTTTGGTCATGGCTTGGCTGTGGTTTCTGGCTCTTCCTGGGTTCTCTGTCCTTTGGCTCCGTCCTGTGGCTGCTGGTTCCTGACACTCATTGGGGTTCTGGGACATTGGGATGTTTGGCCCTTGCGGGAGGAGGGCTGGCTAGCTTGCGTGTCTGTACTGCAGTGTCTGTACCAAGATGCATCTCGGCCTTTGGTATGAGCCTGCCTGCCCTGGCCCTGCCTTCCCTGGCCCTTCCTGCCCTGGCCCTGCCTGCACTGGCCCTGCCTGCACTGGCCCTGCCTGCACTGGCCCTGCCTGCACTGGCCCTGCCTGCCCTGGCCCTTTGCCCAGCTAATGCCTGCAGTCGGCTGTGGGGACACTGGGCGGTGGGGGCATCTGTTGACCTCCTCCTGGGTCTGTGTGTATGTTCCCCTAGAGCAGGGCTCAGCAACCCATACTGCTCAAAGAGCATAGCAAGAGAATATTGCACCAAAAATCTGTCTGGAGCTGCAAAAAAAAGTAAAACTCCTCTATCAGCCTTGTATGGCGACACAGGTCTAAGTGTATTAGCTCACTATAAAAAAGCACTATGTGGGCTTAAATATATAACAAGAGTTCATTATTACATTTTATCCTGGAGCAAATGTCACCTCATTTTTCCCCTAGTCAAGAAGATTATGATCTTGATATAACAGGAAATAAAGTTCAATATTTAAAAAATATAAAAATAAAATATTGGCAATGTAAAATTATATTTTAACATTCAGACAGCAACTGTAGAAAATACATTTTAATCAAATGTCTTAAAATCTGATTTAAAGTATCAGTGAATGAAGACATTTGAATAAACATAGAAAACTCACGTCAGTTTCTTCACTTTG
>NW_015152709.1:0-1289 GCF_000732505.1 Cyprinodon variegatus | reverse complement strand
AATCAGACAATCTGGATGATAAACAGACTAAAACATGATGAGCAAACAGTGGAAATTTATGGCTGTAATAAATGATGGGATTAAATCAAATGAGCTGCATGAAGGAACATGATTGTTCAAACACAAGCTTTAGAAGTGAGACCCCTGGTCCTCAGGACCCACTGTCCTTCATGCTCTAGATCAGGGATTCTCAAAGTGTGTTGCGCTGTCGCTAGTGGGTGCGCAAGATAAACTATGTAATGCACTTTGATAATTATAAAGATTTTTTTTTTCACACACTAGTGTCGTTATCCTTCCATGCATTGTAGTACACAGCTAATCTGTGGCCTCTGCTTCAAACAAACAGTGACTGAACCGTCACACCAGCTGCACTGATGTGCATATAATGCCCACACTGCTTCTGCAATTTGTAGGTAGACGCGATTTCTAGACTATGCTCACACACTATGCTGTGGTTAATGTGATTCTGAAAAGTGCAGTTTATTTAAAAGATGCAGTTTCTGGGCAGGAACGGGGAAAGCGGTGTTATGCCGAGAAGCCTGTGGCCACTGGGGTAGCCAAGGATGTGGCAGGATTGGCTGGTGCCACCCACAGAGGAAGCTGGGACACCTAGTGACCTACTGATCTGATCCATAGGGATTGACTCTTATTTGCGGTCCTTGTAGATTAGGATCTGGACAGATGGCTTGTCAAACTGAACAACTTTTTTTAGAGAGACTCTTATGGTCTAACAAGCTGCTGTGACCCTGCTGCCTGCATCGAACGTATTCTGCAAGCTGGACACATTGAGTGCTCTCAGCAGGCATTATGGACTTGGTTTGGAGGGCGCTGAACTGACTGTATAAGGGCACTCTGGGTACTCCGGCTTCCTCCCACAGTCCAAAAATATGACTGTTAGGTTAATTGACTTCTCTAAATTTTCCTTAGGTGTGAGTGTGTGAGCATGATTGTGTGTCTTTGTGTGTCTCTGTTTTGCCTTACAAAAACATGACATGTTGGCCCCGTTCCTGGGGGGCTTTTGCTGGGGGCTGGCTGCTACGGGTGTGGGGTCTGGGGCCGGGTCCGAAGCAGCAACTACCGTATTTTCACGACTATAAGGCGCACTTAAACGTCTTTTTTCCCCCTCAAAATGTGCGGTGCGCCCTTTGGTGCGGTGCGCCCTATGTGTGTTGTAACTGCGACTTTTGCGACCACCTCATTGAGGAGATGATGAAAGATTGGCTGAATGTAAGGAGACCAGGTGTTTTTTTTCCACTCATCACCATCACCACTCATCACCAGTTAATATG
>NW_015152708.1:37936-38804 GCF_000732505.1 Cyprinodon variegatus | reverse complement strand
CATAATTCATGGTTTACAAAACTATGAGAAAAATCTTTTGCAGGTCTCTTAGCTAAATCCGATTCTGTAAATCAACTTAACTACTGACTATTTCAATACAATATACTTTTATAAAACTGATAACTAAACATTAGTTTAACCAGGATAATAGTCACTCCTTCCTGGTTTTACCAGGAAAACCCAAATTCTGTCAGTACTTACATAGCTTTGTTTGAAGCTTTGACCACTGGCAGCAGCCTGAGAAGAGCCTCCTCTGAAGCAGAGTATTTGTTCAGGTTAAACACATCCAGATCTTCTCCTGATGTCACTAAGATGAAGGCCAGAGCTGACCAATGAACAGGAGACAGTTTATCTGTGGAGAGACTTCCTGATCTCAGAGACTGTTGGATCTCCTGGACCAGAGAACGATCATGCAGTTCATTCAGACAGTGGAACAGGTTGATGCTTTTCTCTGAAGACAGATTCTCATTGATCTTCTTTTTGATGTACTGAACTATTTCCTGATTGGTCAGTGAGCTACCTCCTGTCACTGTAAGCAGGCCTTGTAGAAGTCTCTGATTGGTCTGCAGTGAAAGACCCAGGAGGAAGCGAAGAAACAAGTCTAGGTGTCCATTTGGACTCTGTAAGGCCTTGTCCACAGCACTCTGTTGGAGACTTCTTAGTTTTACTGTCATAGGATATTTAGATAAAAATAAATTCATTTTTTGTTCTTCTTCCATCAGGTTGATTCCATAAGTGATGAAGGTCAGATGGGCATTAAGAGCAGCCAGAAACTCCTGAACACTCAGATGGACGAAGCAGAACACCTTGTCCTGGTTCTGGTACAGCCCTCTCTCCTCTTTAAAGATCTGTGTGAACACCCCACAGT
>NW_015152708.1:27783-37024 GCF_000732505.1 Cyprinodon variegatus | reverse complement strand
TCCTGGATGCTGTTTCAATCTGTCTGACCTCATGTTCATCATTGACCCCCCCAGTCCCTCCCTCTGTGATGTAGAGCTCTGTGTAGATCTGGTTCAGAACGGTTGGATTTCCTGCTTTAGCGATCCCCTCAAACACAGACTGGAACCTTTTCTTCAGACTGGATTTAAGTTTATGTTGACAAACTGAAGCAAAAAGCTCTAAAAGATGAAAGTGTATTGTTAGGATTGAAACAATTCCTTTCAACTCATTTTCTATTCTTACTGGAATAAATTAATAATTCATCCATTAGGTTAAATCTTTATAGAAATCCTCTTACTGCTCTGCAGACGATCAGCCAGCTCCTCCTGCTTCATCCTCCTCAGGAAGTTTAGGGTGATCTCCAACAAAGCCTCTCTGCTCCTCCTCTGCTCTTCGTCCTTACATTGCAACACCTTCTCATCCTCCCACTGACTCTCCAAGCCTTGTGGATCATCTGCACTCAGAACCTTCTGGATCTTTTTCAGCTCCTTCTTCACAAAACTAACAATGTTTTTCTCCAGCAGCTGAACAGAACAATACATGAAGGACACATCAGACTGAGATCATGGAGCCAAACATCAGATCCATGTTGGACAGACTGACAGTCCCATGGAGAAGTAGTTGTAGTTCATGTACAGACCATAAATATGGAGTCCAGCTGGGTTTGATGCTGCTGGGCAGATGGACCACTGGGAACCTCTGAGTTCTGCTGGTTCACTCTGTGGAGGAACCAGGAAGCAATAACTCACATTCTGTAGATCAACAAACAGACAAAGACCAAGGTCGTTGTGGTGTTCTGACCCAAAAGCAATATGTCTTTTCACTTCTCTTTGGGACAACTCTCTATAGCAAAGAAGCTCCTACCTGATTAAAGCTTGAGTTTCTGATGCTCAGCATTATACAGAAGTGAAATTGTATAAATCCATTAAATATAATAGATTTAACATTTCATAAAACAATTTAATTAATTATGTCGAAATAGACCAAATATGATAAGAAAAACAGTTAAATCAATAACAGCCATTTAGCGATTTTCTTTTGTCTTTAAAATATTTCCGTTTCATTAAGCTGCACAGATCCAGCTGTTTAGTTTATTAGAGAAATGTCTTCTTACTAATGTTTCCTATCCCTAAATCTAACTCTACTGACGGTTCAGTAAATTTAATCCTAGTCTGTGATCAGAGGCTGCAGCTGATCTGTTTCAATGAGTGACAGGACGCTGGGGACACAGTTATTAAAACTTAACTGATCAGTTCATTAAAATATTTATGAAGGAAAGTTCGTCAGATAGAGCCAAGTCCATGAAAGGTTAAAGGTTTACATCCTGAGATCAATCTGTTTGCTTCATTATAACCATGGTCCAACATCTGCAGAAAGCTAACAGGATGATTCATGGACAGAAAAAATGTTGGTGCTCAATAAGAAAAAAGCTTCAGCAAGACCTTTATTTACTGTTTTCATTTTTTATAAAAGAAAATCCTAGCTTAAATGTAAAAATTTATGTTAAATTTTCAAAGAAAGAAGAGTTTAGGTATTTCTACGGTTGAATGTTGTTTTTACTATATTCACCACCAGTAAAGCTGTCTCTCAAAAATTGAACATTTCTGTTTGTTTAAGGTGTTACACTTAAATCTTTGAGTTACATAAAATCAGTGAAAAGGTTTGGATGTTCAATTGATTAGATATCAGATTATATTCATAAAGGTGGCTTTATGGATTGAAACTGATTAAAAACTATCAAAAGCCCAAAATTAGGGACAAAACAAGTCTCTAGAGTCTGAACTGGGAACAACTTCTGCTGTCATTGATTATTTCTATAAAATGATTTATCTGAATTCTGGCTTCAGTTGAAATCAGCCTGATCCCTGCTGGACCAACAGGTGAACTACAGACACTTAGAAACACCTCCAACAATGTTTACCCTGAACTCACTGGAGACTGAATTATTGGACAAACATCCAGTTAAAACAAATATTTTTATTAAAAGGAATACAAATGTAGAATCAAAACTTTTCAAAATGAGTCAATCAATTTCAGTTTCAGTCGTAACTTTTGTTCTATTTCATCCCCACTGACCGCCAGAGTCCTGAGGAACCACACACAGAAACAACAACCCAGAACATGCCCACCTCACTGGGAAGATGGTACGTGCTGGGACAAGATGCCCTGCATTGGGTGAGGGGTGGCCAAGTTAACCCTGTAAAACCTAGCAAAGGTATTCAGGGATGACCAAGAGGCTGCTGAACAAATAGCCTGCATAGTGACACCAGTCATAGTGGCCCATGACACACTGATGCCCCTGGTGGAATGGCACCGTACACCAGCGTGGGGTTGGAGGCCCTGCCGATTGTATGCTTGTTCCACTACATCCACAATCCAAAGTGCAAGGCGCTGTGTCGAAAGTGCCTGCCCCTTGCGGAGCCCCGCGTAGCAAACAAACAGACTATCCGACTGCAGGAGAGAAGCTGTGGGACAGACGTATGCCCTCAGTGCCCGAACAGGGCAGAGAAGCTCATCAGGCCCATCCGCATCAAGGCGAGCTAGCTGGAGGGGCACAATGTGGCTCGCGGATGAAGCCACTTTAGGAAGAAACGCCGAATCAGGCCAAAGAGTAACACCCGAACCAGCCGGGTTCCAATGGCAGCAGGACTCGTGAAGAGACAAGGCATTTAGTTCACCCACCAGTTTCGCCGAGGCCATGGCGAAAAAAAGCTGTCTTTGACACACTCAAGGCTTGCCTCTGCCAGTGGTTCAAAGGGAGGATAGTGCAGGGCAGGGAGGACAATAGAGAGGTCCCACACCAGCACAACAGGGCGTGTGGGAGGGTGCAAATGTTGGGCACCTCTCAAAAACAAGGAAACGTCCTTGTTATGACCCACCGTCTCACCACTCACCACTGAATGCCAGAAAGAGATGGCAGCAACATAGACTTTCAGAGTGGATGGAGAGAGACCTTAAGAAAGCAGTGCTTGAAGGAAGGTTAACATGACAGAAATAGGACAGTGTACAGGGTCCTCATTTTGATACCAGCGGCTAAAAGCTTTCCATTTATGGGTGTACACCAGTCGCTTGGAAGGGGCCCTGGCATTAGTCATCATGTGTCCGATGTCCCGTACTCCAAGAAGGAAACACCAGGCCCTGTAGTGGCCAGACCCAGAGTTGGAGGCGACTGGGATTGAGATGCAGGATCTCTCGCCCACCTGTGACAGAAAGTCCTTCCTGCAGGGAAGAGTAATTGGAGAGCTGCAACAGAGCCTATGCAGGATTGGAAACCAAGTCCTCCCTGGCCACCGGGGGGCCACCAGAAGGAGCTGATGCCCCTCCTGAAGGACCCTTTGGAGTATTGGGCCTATCAGGGGAAGCGGCGGGAATGCATAGAGCAGTGCCCTCGGCCAGTCGTGGGATAGTGTGTCGTGACCTAGGGGACTGGCACTGTCTGCCAGGGAGTACCAAGTTGGGCAATGTGTCGTCTCTCGGGTAGCGAATAAATCTACGGCTGCTCTTCCAAACCTCTCCCAAATAGTCTCCACTACATCTGGATGGAGCCTCCAATCCCCTAGTGGTGGTCGCCCCTGGGATAGGATGTCGGCAGGAACATTCTGCACCCCTGGGATGTGGGCCGCCCTCAGGCTGGCAAAAAGAGGGGCTGCCCAGGTCAAAAGCTTCTGGGTCAGCCTCAGTAACATCAACAACCATGTTCCCCCTTGATGATTGATGTGAAAAACAACTGACGTGTTGTCTGACCGCACCAGAACATGCATTCTCCGCAGGATCGGGAGGAACGCGCCATGCACAGCCTCCAACTCCAGAGCGTTGATGTGGTGCAGCCTTTCTCGTGGAGACCATGTCCCCCGAGTGATCTGTCGCTGCCACAACACACCCCATCTCGTGGTGGACGCATTGGTAGAGACAACCTCCCGATGGGATGGCAGCAAACCCAGTGGAACCCCCCTCATCATGAAAGCTGCATCTCGCCACTGAGCCAGTGATGCGAAGCATTAAGGGGACACCTGCAGTTTTCTGCAACTGTGTGATGCACGAGAAGGGTCCAGCCTCAGGCTGTTGAGCCACATCTGCAGTGGTCGCAAAGACAGTAGTCCTAGGGGCACTACCGTAGCGGCAGCTGTCAGCTTCCCCAGCAGACGGAGATAGAGAACGAAGGGGGCTGCCCGACCGGGAAGAAAGACAGGCAGCCTTCGACATGCTGAGGCAATGGGCGAGCAGTCATAGAGAGAGTCTATAGTGATATCGAGAAACGTTACCTGCTGAGACGGAATCAGGTTGCTCTTCCGCCAGTTCAAGCAAAGACCCAATAAGTCCATGTGATCGAGCAAGGTGCTCGTGTCTGCAGCAGCTTGAGCTTCTGTGGGTGCACAGATGAGCCAGTTGTCCAAATAAGGCAGGATCTTTAACCCTTTGGCCTGCAGAGGACACAAGGCTGCGGCCACGCACCGCGTGAACACACGCAGGGAAAAAGAGAGGCCAAATGGGAGAACTCTGAACTGAAAATGCTTGCCCTGAAATGCAAAGCGGAGAAAACTTGGGTGCATTCGGGACATGAAAATATGCGTCCTTCAAGTCAAACAAGGTGAACCAGTCGCCTGGGGAAGTTGCCTGAAGCACATCTCTGATGCTCAACATGTGGAAGGGGATGGATTTCATGAAAAAATTCAGACCTCTCAGGTCCAAAATTGGGTCCCCCAGTCTTTTTCGGAATCAAAAAATACTTTGAGTAAAAGCCCCCTGGATCCCACAGGGGGTGGACGGGAAATATAGTACCCTTGGCCAGCAAGGCGTCTATCTCTTGGCTCAGAGCCTGAGCCTTTACCTGGTCGTGAACCACCATCATCCTGACTCAACCAGGGACAGGAGGGTGGTGGCGGAACTGTAGCGCGTAACACTGGGTAAGTGTACACACCACCCAAGGATCGGAAACAAGAGCGACCCAGCAACCGAGCTGGTCCGGGGTAAAGTGTCCCACCGCCGGCCCAGTGATGTCATCTCTGAGCCCCCCTGCCCTTCGGGGGGCTGGAGGGTTGGCGAGTTCTGAATCCGGGTTGAGGAGTGACATTAGCCCGACCTCCCGGCCGATCCCACTGGCCATGGACAGGCCTTGCAGCAGGCCCTGCAGCAAACCGTGGCTGCCCCAAGCAAGGTGTAGTCTGGGGGGGATAAGTGCATGACAGGGACACAGAGGCACTCTGAGCAGGACGCTGCACTTGTCTGCAATGCAGGCCGGCCAACTGCTGCCTGGCATGCAAGGCCTCGGCCGACCGCTCCAGAGCTGCAAGCGCAGCAGAGCCAAACAACTCCCCAGGAACCACTGGACGGCCCATCAGGGTCCTTCTACACGCCTCAGTCAGAGGAGACTGAGCCAGCCTGACCTGGCGACGTGCCTGAACAAGGATAGAAACGACACCTCCAACCTCGCTCGACAGAAGAGCAAATGCAGGGAGGGATGTGTCCATCAGTCCTTGGGTAGGTGAATCGATCACAACACCGTCCAAAGAAGCTGAGAGACCCAGCAGTAAATGCGACAGGGAAATTCCAAGTCGCCCCAAACGAGACCCAGAATCATAGGCTCTACAGAGCAGATCGTCAGTGACACCGCACAGAGGATAAGGACACCTGGCATTAGCCCTCAAAGCCTCATGCGGTGCCACAATGAGGGAAGCTATGGCTGGCTCGACAGAAGGCATATAGCCCTAGCCAAAACTGGGCGTATTTTGCATGGCCGCCATTGCCCTGCTATTAGAGGTCAGCCTAGAAAAGGCCTTAGTGTCCGTCCAACAGGCATGGAGCTCCCTCACATCCTCTGCAGATAGGGGAACCATAAAGGACGACCTGGTAGAAGGACGACCTAGTAGTAGGACGCCGAAAGAAAGCACACCGAGCGCACAGATCGGGAGACCCGGTCGAGCAGAGAACTCCACCAGGGGTTCCCCAGCAGCAAGGCTACAAGGAGGACTAGCAAAGCAGGGCAGTAAAAGTAAAAAGCAAGCCTGAAAACGGCCACTTGTTGGTAAGATAGGCAGGCCCGAAAATGGCTGCTAAAGTAAACAAAAAAGCAACCTCGGAAGCAGCTGCTACAGTAACAAAATGCAAGCCCGAAAGCAGCTGCTACAATAAACAAAAAAGCAAGCCCGAAAGTGGCTGCTACGGTAAACAAAAAAGAAAGCCTGAAAGCGGCTGCTATGGTAACAAAAAAGCAAGCCTGAAAGCGGCTGCTACGGTAAACGAAAATGCAAGCCTACCGGCTGCCAGTTAACAAGCTGGTCGGAGTCGGCTAACACTGAGGCACCAGCAACAGGGAGTTGCAGTGAGAAAGCATCCCCGTTCGCCGTCGATAAGAGAGAAAACTTACCAGACGAAGAAACTAAGATGTATTGTGAAGAGCTTGCACAGCCTCTGGAGGGCGAGATGAGCCTTGCAGCTCCGATCTAAGTCTCGAGGCTACCAGCTACAATCAAGAGTGTCTTACCACCTGTTCAACCTGCATGCGAGAAGATGAAAAGAGACTGAGCTGTTGCTGTCACATGAATATATAGGTTCACCGGTGTCACAGGTCAAGATTCTTGTCATGATCACTCATGCACAAGAGTGATCATTCGTGCTTTATGCACCACCTATGGTGGTCAGTAGGGATGAAATAGAAGTTAATTTATCTTCTGGTTGATTGTTTTACTTGTTTTAGTCTTGATCTGATGATCAAACCCCTTTAGAGCAGCAGCTTTACTCTCAGCTAGTCAGGTCTGATGTCCTTTTCAGCTTTTTATGGTAATAATTATGGCCATGTTGGTGCATTCAAGGACCTTTAATTAATGTAGTAATCCACACTAAGTTCCTTATCAAAGATTCTTCTTGTTGTTATCATCAAACTTCCTCCCAGCAGCAGGTCAACAATCTTGTATTTCTGATAACATGTAGCGGCTGCTGAAGGAGACTGTGGAGCAGTTTGCCAATAATCAGACTGATGATCATTTTGAATGAACACAGATGAACTTTAGAAGCTGCTGATTTCACTGATGTTTGCAGATAGCAGTGAGAGATCATGTTTTCCATCAAATTTAGTTTGGATGATTTAGTTTTCATCTAATAGTTAGCATCATGACTTGCCTACATGTGCATCACCGTAAGCTCTGCAGAAGAACCAGCTCTGGGTTACTAATGTGGTGCAAGGTGATCCAGAAAGATTCAACTGGATGAAGAACAACTGATTTTAGCTCCAATATCATCTAACAAGATCATTTCATATCATCACAATAAAACAATTCTTTGATTATTTCCATTATTTAGCCACCATCATCACTGCTTCACATGTGAACACAGACATGTGAGAAAAAAATTGTGTTCACATTAATATGTTGGAATGAAGTCAGTTTAAACTAATTAGTGGAACATTTAGAAACAGCTCACCTGTTTGATGATGAAGGTTGTTTTGATTTAAAACCAATATAAAAATCCTTTGACTTATTGCTCTTAAAGGACACACAGCTGGGTTCTGGTCCAGGTTCTGGTTTTGCTGGTTTCCTGTGAATAAAGATGGTTTTTTGATGTTCATGCTGAGCTCTGACATGTAGAAGAGTCCTAGACAGTTAGAGATGGTGATCTGACCTCTGAGCTTTGCTCTGGTCCTTATGTTCTTCACACAGAATGGTTTTAGGGGGAGGGAATCTGTCCTCACACTGATCCATGCTGCTCACTTCACATCAGCTCACACACCTGCAGCTGCAGCCAAGAACACAGGATGAAGCTACATTTACATTCACTGATTCCCATCTGTAGGATATATCGACATTAAAAACTAAAACAAAGGAATGATGAAATTTGTTTTTATCTCTCTTAGTTGCCGTTCTATAATTCCCATTAGTTGTTTTTTTACTTATATAATTCTATTCTATTTATTTTTATTATTAGATCCCCTAAAATCCAAAATTTCAGGATTTAGGATTCCTAGTATTTTGCTGAATTTAATTAGCCTGGGTGCCATTCCGAACTTAGTCCCGCCCACAAGGTTTGAGGTCGGGAAGTTCGGTCTGGCTCTGCTCCATAGTAGCGCGAATATGATCGCCCACCCTCTGGCGATCCAATCAAATTGTCAGGGCGGGCTTTATACTATGATGGACAGATGATCAACAGTAACGTAATCAACCACGTGACCAAAGACTTTGGTCATGTGTCCAGCTGTGTGGCAGATGCACTAACAACTGCCTGCTGGTATTGTTGACAGAGGTGTGAAGTAACTAAGAAGATGTAGTTTGTTGCTTTTTTTATTATCCATACTTTACTTGATTTTTTATTTTTCTGAGGGATTTTTCCTTTCACTCACTGCATTTGAACACATAGATCAGATTTTTTTTCCTCCAGACTGTCTAATAATTCTATATTAATAAGGACTGAGGTTCAGTTTATATCATCCTATCAAAAATTATAATTTAGAACTAAACTAGCCTGAGTCAGTTTATTTCATTGCTTCTCTACCAACACAGTGAGAAAAGGAGGAAAATGAGGCGCTAGTGAGTACCGGATGGAGTAGACGCGTTTTCCTTGTGCTCCTCTCCATCTTACAGAATAACTCGGTATTTAATTCAAAATCCACCAGTTTACCTGACCTATTGCTGATTTAACCTTAAACTAAAATAGAGGAGATGGGAAAAACGAAGACTGAGCGTGGAAAACAGCAGGATAGGAGCCCTGTCGAGACTAGAACTCCTGCATCGCCGGGGTTACTGCTAGCATCAGAACATGCCATGGCAGGCCCCGAGGCTAGCAAGGACGCTAAAGCGGAGTTGAGCAGCATTCTTCTGGCAATAGAAAGTATGAACAAGATGATGACTGATCGATTTGACTCATTAGAAGCAACACTAGCTTCTACTCAATCATCTTTGGTGAGTCTTGGAAACTGTATGGCAGAAATTGAAGAAGCTAACTCCAACTACAACCACCACCTCGCACAAGTTGAACAAGTCTGCGTGAAAATGCGGGCGGAAAACCAAGCACTCTGTTCAAAAGTAATTGACCTGGAGGCTCGCTCTAGGCGTCAGAATATAAAAATTTTTGGCCTGCCCGAAAAGATCGAGAAAAGAAGCCCTGCTGAATTTCTGGAGAAGTTTACCCCTGAATTGCTAGGCGCCAGCAATTTTCCCAGCCCTGTTGTTGTGGATCAAGCACACCGCCTAGGGCAGGGATCTGCAACCTTTTTTATCCAAAGAGTCGTTTTGC
>NW_015152708.1:23109-26945 GCF_000732505.1 Cyprinodon variegatus | reverse complement strand
TAAACATGTATGGTCCCAATTTTGATGATCCAAATTTCTTCGTTAAGGTCTTTAATTTACTGCCCACTCTCTCAGACACAGATATGATTATAGGTGGTTACTTGAATTGTGTGCTTGACAATTTTTTGGATAGATCATCCCAAACATACCAGTTGCCCTCCGCTGCCTCCACAACCTTGAATACTTTATGGCTATCCACACATCTAGTTGACATATGGAGGCTTAAGCACCCCACACATAGGGATTATTCTTTTTTCTCACAGAGACACACATCTTTCTCCAGAATCGATTATTTTTTGTTTGACTCCAATTTGATATCAAATGTAATCTCCACCACATATAATATTTTAATTTCTTATCACTCTCCCATATCATTGGTACTTGACCTCAACCATAAGAAACATTGTAGCAATATAGTTGGCGGTTCCATCCTTCACTTCTCTCCGACTCCTCGTTTATTCAGTTAATTTCCTCTAGGATCTCGGATTTTCTGGAAACAAACGATAATTAAGAGGTTACAGACCCAACCTTATGGGAAGCATTTAAGGCTGTGACTAAAGGACACAATATCTCTTTTGAAAGCTCAATGAGAAAAGAAAAGAAAAGAAAAAACGTCTTTTGGAAATTGAAAAAGATCTAACGCAACTAGAAACTGCCTATAAATCTTCTGCTAACTCCTCCACCCTACAGAACATTCTTAAACTGAAGTATGAATATAATGACATTCTGTCTGCTCAGGTACAGGACCAACTGTTCAGACTGAAACAAAAACAATTTGAACTAGGGGACAAGCCCCAGAAGCTATTGGCTTGCCAACTGAGAGGTTTGCAGGCTAGCAGAGCTATACATAAAATTAAATCAAAAGCTGGGGACATTATCACCGACCCCAGCAATATAAACAAGCGTTTCAGGGAATATTACCAACAGTTATATACATCTAAAGCTGGGGGGATGCCTCTGCGTGGCTGGAGAATCTGAATCTCCCTAAATTGGGTGACACAGCATGTGAGGCACTTAATGCTGACATCACTGCCCAAGAGATTCTAGATGATATAAAGTCCTTTCCTAATGGCAAGAGTGCTGGACCAGATGGTTTTGGAATAGAGTTATATGAGAAATTTCCCGAACAGTTAACTCCTCTCTTGCTCAGGATGTTCAATCACTCATTTGAAATTCAGAAGTTTAAAAGCTCCTTTTATGAAGCCAACATCTCACTAATTTCAAAAGAGGGGAGAAATTAGACTGAATCCTCATCTTACCGTCCGATTGCATTACTGAACTCTGATATGAAAATTTTCACAAAAGTGATGGCTAATAGGTTAAACAAACATATTACCTCCATTATCCATGATGACCAAACGGGTTTCATTCCTGGAAGGTTTTCCTTTTTCAATGTTAGAAGACTAATGAACATAATGTATCATGACTATAATAAGGATCAGAAGAAGGCTGTTCTCTGCTTAGATGCAGAGAAAGCTTTTGACCAGATTGAGGTGGGGTATATGTAGAGGGTGTTGGAGGACTTTGGACTTGGTAGCCGTTTTATTTCATGGATTCAAATTCTAAATGCCCATCCCTCCTCTTCCATTTTAACAAATCAAGAGAGGTCAGCTCCATTTCCAGTACATCGTGGAACGCGCCAGGGCTGTCCCCTCAGCCCTCTCCTGTTTGTGATTGCAATTGAACCTCTTGCTATTGGCATCAGGCAACACAGCTCTCTCAAACCTATCCGTTTAGGTGATGTGGACCACCATCTATCTTTATACGCAGATGATGTTGCGATCTTTATGTCACAGCCTGAGCAATCTATCCCCATTCTGTTAGATCTTATAAAGTCATTTGGTGAGGTTTCTGGGTATACAATTAACTGGCAAAAAGTTAATTTCTGCCTCTTGGGGATAATCATAAAGCGGAATTTCTGCATAAACTCCCATTTAAAGTTACAGACAAGTTGAAGTATCTTGGAGTAACCCTACCAAAAGATCCTAAACTCATATTTAAAGTGAATTTTCATGAAAAGGAGGAAAATTAAAAGAAGATATTGGCAGGTGGCGCACGCTCCCGCTTTCTATGGTGGGTTGTATAAATGCTATTAAGATGGTATTTCTGGCAAGATTTTTATATCTCTTTCAAAATCTTCTTATTTTCCTAACTAAATCATTTTTTAAACTACTAGACTCAATAGTCATGCCTTTCGTCTGTGTTGGGATCTGGAGATCTGCCACCTTACTCCAGCAGAGAGTGCCCTGGGTCTCCTGAGATGAAGCCACCTACACACCTGAGGCTGATTCACCTGATTAGGAGACCCACTACCACTACTGCCAGACCTGTCTTCAGCGCCGGAGTGTTGACCAGTTTTGGTTAGCGGAACCTGAGCCTCAGTTTTGCATTGAGAATCTCTGTCTGCTCTATAGAGCAACCTGATTCTAACCAGCCTCTGTCTTCTCTGCTCACAGGAAAACCCGACTGAAGTCTGTAGCTCTGGAGGAGCTCGTGTTTGGAAACCTGCCTGCCTGCCCAGAAAAGCCAAACCTGAAGATTCTTCAGTCTGAGATCTGAGAAATCTCCTCACCTACTGTTACCTGCGACTTTGTTCTGTTCTGATCAGACTCTCACTTTGTCAGCTTTTATAGACTCTGGTTGTGAGAGAAACCTCATTGACTCAAGCCTTGTTCAACAGTTGAAGATTGAGACTATTCCGCTGAAAAAACCTCTCAGAGTTTCAGCTATCGATGGGAAGAAGCTGCAACAAGTCAATCATCAGACACGACCACTACAGCTCCTTATCTCTGGAAATCACCGTGAGACTCTAACATTTTTTGTTTTTCCCACTGCATGTTCTTCTCTGGTGCTAGGATTTGAGTGGTTGGAACTTCACAACCCCCACATCAACTGGGCTGAACGCCACATTGAGTCTTGGTCCACTTCCTGTCACGTCTCATGTCTCCGTTCTACGGCTCCTGCTATTCAGTCCCCTAGAGGTAGGGGGGAGATGGACTCTCCTGACCTTTCTTCTGTTCCTTCCGAGTATCACGATCTGGCACCAGTCTTCAGTAAGGTCAGTGTGACGTCTCTTCCACCTCATAGACCATATGACTGCGCCATTGATTTATTACCAGGAGCTCCCCTCCCCACCAGTAGACTGTTCAATATCCCCAAACCTGAGCGAGAAACCATGGAGAAATACATCAATGAGTCACTTGCTGCTGGTATTATTCGACCATCCTCATCCCCTCTCGGTGCTGGTTTTTTCTTTGTGGGAAAAAAGGATGGTTCTCTCCGACCCTGTATTGACTACAGAGGATTGAACCAAATAACCGTCAAAAATAAGTATCCCTTACCGTTGCTAGCATCAGCTTTTGAACCTGTCCAAGGAGCAACAGTGTTCACCAAACTCGACTTAAGAAACGCATATCATCTTCTTAGAATAATGGAAGACGATGAATGGAAGACAGCATTTAAGACCCCCATAGGCCAATTTGAATATTTGGTCATGCCTTTCGGTCTTACAAACGCTCCTGCCTGTTTCCAAGCTCTATTCAATGACGTCCTCAGAGACTTCCTGAATGTTTTTGTATACATTGATGACATCCTGATCTACTCAAGAAATCTGTCTGATCACAGGAAACACGTTCGTCTGGTCCTCCAAAGACTGCTAGAAAATAAACTCTTCGTAAAGGCTGAAAAATGTGAATTTCACCAACCTTCTGTCACTTTTCTAGGGTTTGTGCTCGAGGGCGGGCAGGTGAAGCCATCTGAAGACAAAATAAAAGCAGTTTACTGGCCTACTCCCGAGAACCGTAAGCAGCTTCAAAGATTCCTGGAATTTGCAAACT
>NW_015152708.1:10701-20909 GCF_000732505.1 Cyprinodon variegatus | reverse complement strand
ATGGGGGATAAGATTCCATTTTTCTAGATCTTTCTTAATGGTGTTAAAAAGAGGGGTGTAGTTCTTTGCCAAGATTGTAGACAACTCCCTATGTAGCACCACCCCCAGGTATTTAAGAGATGTGGTTTGCCATTTAAATGGATATGTTTTTCTGAAAGTTAGGGGTGGTTGGCTCTACTCTTCTCAACACCTGTATTGTCTGTAAAGACTAAAGTAAATAACCAAATAGTTCTTAATTGCTTGAAATTATGGCAGCAAATTAGGAGGCACTGCAAGCTGCCTAGCACATCTGTATATGCTCCACTGTGTCATAACCATGCATTCCCCCCTTCATTCTCAGATGCAACTTTATGTAGTTGGAGGCTCATTTGCTCAACTAAAAGAAAAGTTTTCTCTTCTGTCAATACACTTTTTTAGATATCTTCAAGCTAGAAACTACACCCACCAAAACCTACCTAACTTTGAAACCCTTCCAGAAGAAAGCAGGGTTTACAATCAGATCTTGTCAAGATATTTTCTGAACAGCTGAACTGTGCCACCCACTCTATGAGGAAAGCTTGGGAAGAGGAACTGGGTCTCCAGATTAATTATACTGTCTGGGAGGAGAGTCTAAGTAGAATCCAATACTATTCTGTTAATGCCAGACATCATTTAATCCAGTTAAAGGTCATGCACAGACTTCACTATTTAAAAACTAAATTGCATAGAATATACCCTACTGTCTCCCCTTTATGTGATCAATGTAAATTAGCTGATGGTTCCTTAACCCACCTCTTTTGGACATGTCCGAAACTGTATGCCTTCTGGTGTGGAGTATTCCATTGGTTTTGTGAAATGTATGGTTGTGTGTTCAAGCCCGAGCCAGAGATGGCACTGTTTGGATATTCCCTGTCTCTACTGTCTCATAGTCCTCTTGTACAGCATACTATTATGTACGGAATGTTAATTGCAAAGAGACTGATTTTAAGGCTTTGGAAATCAGAAGCAGTGCCACTCTTCAAGACGTGGATAACAGATTTTACCTCTGTATTGCACATGGAGAAAATCCGATATGCCATGACGGACAGTCTTAAAACATTCTATAAGATTTGGCAACCATTCTTGGACCATATTGCTCAATTTGATGGAGATCTTGAACAATTTTAAGACTCATAATGAGCCATTCACCTCTTCTTTGATAAAGTCTGTTTTGATTTAAAGTATCAGTGATGCAACAGCATATGTCATCATCTTGAATAATACGCCCTGTATCTCCCTGTTATTTTGAGAGAAGGAGGAAGTTCAACCATCTCCTCCATCAATCATATTGGGGAACATGAGATCTCTGGCAAACAAAATGGTTGAACTTGAAGAGCTGATAAAGACTCAGCCACAGTATCAGGAATGCAGCCAGTGAGCTTTTGGTGCTGAAAATACATGTTGGGTTATAAAATGATGTAGTGAAGAACCCAAATGCAGAAGGTGGAAGGAGGGGGGCAGGAAAGAGGACAATAGCAACTACAGCAGCTGGGAAGAAGATGGAAAATAGAAAAACATGGAAACAGGATTTAATGGAGTAGGATCTGACTGAGAACACAGAGAACGATCTAAGCTGGAGAACCTGGAAACTGAAATGACAGGTGAGTTGTTGAGGAAATGAGAGACAGCTGGGTAGAGCAGGGAGCTGAGACACTGAGGGAAGGTACTGGATAAATCCTGAAACAAAAATAATCACTAATAACACATATAAAACAGCAGCAGATCTAATGCAGCCCATGAACACAGAGACTCCTGATAGTACAGATGGTGACATTACCATGATGAAGAGGAAACAGGAAGGAGGGAACCAAGAAAAGGGAACAAAGCAGGAACAATCTAGAAATATTATCTAGGCAGGGGGGTCTTCCTTTATCCTGCCACTGTCAGCCAGGTGATCATCACATCCTGACCTTTACTGCAGTCTGATCCTGTTTTTAGAGAAACATTCAGTGATAACATGAGGAGGAACAGGTTCTGTAGGTTCTGGTCAGATGAGGCAGAACAAGTTTATCTATATGTCACATTTCAGTAGAATGATGATTCAAAGTGCTGTTTGTGGTAAGAAAACACACAGGGAAAAACACATTGTGGGAAAATTACAAGAGAATAATAAAAGGATTGATGGCATATGAAAGGAAACTAAAACTAATAATGTTTAGATGGTTCAGTCAAAGGCAGCTCTAAATCTAAAGATTTAAAGCAACCAAGGGTTTCAGCTCTTTTCCAGGTTTCTGGGAGTTTATTCCAGATTAGTGGAGAATAAGAACTAAAAGCTGATTCTCCATGTTTGGTTCTGGTTCTGTAGAGTAGATTCAATCCAGCAGACCTGAGAGGTCTGCCTGTTGCTCCCCTGCCAACGAGTCTGTAATGTATTTAGGAGCCAAGCCATTCAGGGATGTCTAGACTTACAGAAGGATTTTAAAGTTTATTCGTTGAGATACAAGGAGTCAGAGGAATGACTTTAGAACTGGGCTAATGTTCTCCTCTTTCTTATTTCTAGTGAGGACGCAGGCAGCAGCATTCTGGATATACCAGCCAATAGGCAAGAAAATATCAATCAAGATACTAATGCCTTGATTGATCAGTCAATGTAGTAAATAAAGTCTAAAAACTGTTCTATGACATTTTGATGGATCCAAAATATATAAACATTTATCCCTGGTTATGATGTCAACGTCAACATTAAAGGATTCTGCTACAATAAAAATATTTGTTTGAAGCCCCATCAAATGGAGCTCAGGTGCTGCCAGATCCTATTAGCTCCATCATAGAGCTGAGAAATGGCTGCTTCTAGATGCTGCATTTCTGAAATTCAAGCAATATGAAAACAGTGAGGAAGAATATCAGTCAAGCTTCTAAACGTTGATGACAACTTCAGGAAGGAGCTAAGAGGTTCTGCAGAGGTTACTGCTTTCCTTCCCAGCAGGTTAGTTAAATGCTGCATTGTCAGACCTGGAAACCAGCTGGAAACCAGCTGGAAATCAGTACAGTTGAAGGTTGGAACAAGAGCAGGCGAGTGGGAGAGAACAACTAACCCCTTGCTCACACTGGCTCCGGTGTGGTTACCGAGCCGACGGAGACCGCAACTCCCGCACACCCCCTCTCACACCGCCCTTTTGACTACGGTGCGGTGCTTCTCTGCGGCTCCGGTAACAGGTCCGGAGATTTAACTCGGGACAACAGAAGTTCACTTGAGTTCACGTAACTTCACGCGATATAGGATTTTTGCGAGAGCTTGTTGCGGAGGGCTCCGGCACGCCGCAGGGATAGCTTTCTTGCGGAATTTTCTGCAGCGCCGGAGTGTCTCGGTAACCGCAGCCGGACAGCTCAGCAGCCGGTGAGAGAGGTTTACGTCTTTTTAATGACTTGGAATCACTGCGGCGCCGCACCCACTGCACCGCAACGGTAAGACCGGAGTCGATGTGAGCCGGGGGTAACTGGGCTGGAGGAGTTAAACATGTGTCTGTCTCCTTTAAGTTGGGAATCTAATAAAAATCTGAATCAAACTTTTGGTAAAATCCTGCCTGAAAATGTAAAACTTTAAATAAACAGTTTGTCTTTCTGTGCTGAAGCACAAATGAAAGAGCTTTAGAAATCTGCAGTTTAAGCCCAAACTTCATGACTGTTACCTTCTGAGTTATAGAGGAGGATGAAGGACCTAAAAGTTGTTCTCAATCAGAGCAGCGTCACTCAGACATAGTTTCACCCAAATCACAGGAAAAAGTAATAATCTAAGAAATGAATAAAGAGGAAAAAAGTGTTTGGTCAGAAGTCACTAAGTGATCAGAACATCTGATTTAGTATTTGCTAAATTAATTTGATAAAAATATTTAACTTTTTCTGTTTTAAAGAGTGGAATTTATGCAGCTGATTTCTTTAATATTTCAATCTCTGTAGTAGAATTTTTACAGACATTTTTTTGTTGTTGTTTAATTTAAAGTAAAAAAATAAAAATCCAAATACATAATTGCACTGATTAAAAATTTGGGTTTGATTCTAATTAGTCTTTTTCTCTTCCATACATGAAAGACTTCAGGATTTGCTGTTATGTTTGTTCAGGAATGTTTCTGTCACGATTCCTTTAACTCTTTCCCAGAATCTACTGTTTAGCTCAGATATTCATTATTATGCTGATAGACATGCTTCTGCAACAGATTTTACCTGAAGTAGCAACTAACCACATAAAAATAACATTCATCTATAGGGGAGTATATGAGTGGAGTACATTTCCCACAGTTGTCTTT
The DNA here is from genome assembly GCF_000732505.1 of Cyprinodon variegatus. Lineage (NCBI taxonomy): Eukaryota > Metazoa > Chordata > Actinopteri > Cyprinodontiformes > Cyprinodontidae > Cyprinodon > Cyprinodon variegatus. The sequence continues at coordinate 16,647 of NW_015152708.1, read as the reverse complement.
TAGATTTAGAAAGGAAGAGGTTCATTCTTCAGAATGGCCAGAGATTGCGTTCAGTGTATGGTTTTGAGCTAAAATATGATCTGCTGATCCAGAAAAGTTGTCAGTAGATCATGTGCGAATAAATGTGTTTTATTTTGTTCCTCTATGATGTGTGTTTATTTATGGTTAAATTAATAAGGATATATTGCTGAGAGTAGAGAATTCAATGACTGTCTTTTTTTTTTTAATAATATGAAATTTCATACCATGAATTGTGAATAAAAATGTGCGTCCTGGTCAGGAGTAATTTCATCCTTTTATATTGTGAACTGTAATGATCATTTTGGTTTCATGCAACTTTATATGCATTACCTTCTAATATACTCCAGCATTGGGTGTGGATGTCAGGATTTGTTTGTGGGTTGAGGAACCAAAAGCAGAGGCAGGCATGCAGAGGTGAATGTATGGTTGCTTTAATGAAGGGTAACTGAAAAAACAAAGTCCAAACAACAAACAAGAAACCAGGAGTCCAAAATTCTAAAATTGAAAACGTGAAAAAATAAGAACAAAACAAACCAGAAAACCATGGAGACATCAGGGAATCAAAACTCAAGGAGGAAGGCTTAGAGAGACAATATTGGAGCATGTGAGACGAAGTTAGACAAGGACCCAGCAAAAAGGAACTGAAGAGGGACAGAGACAAAGAGAGGGCTAATGGGAAGATTGGGAACAGGTGAGGACAGAGTAGAAACAAAACATATGCTAGGGAGAAGGGAAAACACAAGAGGGCGGCAGAGGGCAACAAATGAAAAACCTGGAAGACTGGAAATAACTAGAAAACACAACAAAATAATAATTAAAACACTGGCACTAAAAAAACATGGAGAAAAGTAAAACTAAACACTCAAAAGAAAACATAACAGAACCAAGAGTTGGACAGTAGCTGAGAAAAAAAAACTAAGAACACAATAAACTAAGAATTAAACCATAAAATCTAGGAAACAAGGAGAAAAGCAAAACTAGATACTCAAAAGAAAAACATCACAGAAAACAGAAACCTATCAGTGGATTATGGAGCTCTAAATAAATAAATGGAATAAATACACCAATGAAATGTCTAAGACTTATTTATCAAGAAAATGAGATTCGGTTTTTCTCATTTAAAGCAGCATTTTACTATATTTCTACCAAGGGAGGACAGATAAAGTGTTGCTTATATTCCTGCCTGTTCTGGTCACACAGGATTTCACTAACTGCTTAAAGCCTGAGCCTAAGAAAAGATGTGGCAGTTTTTAACTTAGAGATAACCAAAAGTTTCAGACAGTGGAAGAAAACAGAATAATTTTTAAACCATGAGGCTAAAGGAGTCTGGCCTTTCTTCCAAATCAGTCTACAACTCTTCTCACCCAGACACTCTGTAGTCTTGTAGGTGTGGGAAGGCTGAGTGAAAACATTTAGAAGTAATTTATTGAAGATCAGCACTCATAGGAAAATGTCATGAAGGAATTTTATAGGAAATAGATTTTTCTGAATCACAATACTTATAAATTAGAAAGCAAGAAAGCACTGATCATTCTAGGTCAAGCCTGGCTTTATCTCTAATCCTGGATTTCTAAATTATACCTCTGTAAAGAAGCCCACAGATATTATTAAGACTGGTTTAGTTTTGGGTTTTGAAAATGTTTTCTAAAATAATAATTTCATTACAGAGCTCTTTTTGTTTTGCACATAGAAGTGGCTTATCTCTCTGTCTGAAACACAAAGGCTACATCCTGTGTTTTCTTACATGTATAACAGCTGTAGAGACATGAATAACAATAACATGAGGTTAAAGATCCAGTATTAACCTATTGTCAGAGTGAGGCCAACACGGGCCTGGTATCTGTTGGCCTTTATAACATCTGTTAAGTCAGTCTAATGGGTGAATTAACAGAGATAATCCTACAGAAGTTTCCTGTTGTTCTGATCTAATGAAGGGATCTGCTCCATGCTCTGCCATCACACAGAGAAAAGCTTAAAACATGACTGAAACAATTTTATAGAAAGTGTTAGTACTCACCCAACCTAGCTTCAAGATGTCTGCACTACACAATGGAGTCTATAGGACCTCTCAAGGTGTGGTGTGATCTGAGCATGCCTTGGTCAAAGTTTAAATATGCTGAACTTTGACTGCAGAGCAGAATTGTTATCATGCAGGTTGAATTTGATAGAAGGAGTCGTGCTATTTAATATTATAGCTTTTAAAGACACCAAGTTGGAGCTGCATATAAATAAATAATACAAAGATGTGTCAGGAGCACTGAGTGCTGCTAAGCTTCCTGTTAAGGAATAAATATTGGAGGATTTATTTAAAAGTTAATCTGTTAAAGAAATTTACAAGCAATTTATTTTTAAGTATCTATGAACTCAATCAAGTATATTGATAATCAACAGAGTTCCAGTTTAATGAAAGATGGGGTGTTTGTATATGTCTGGCCTTCATTATAACCTCAAACCTACTTTTATCAAGCCTACTCACCTCTAAACTACTGTCATCTAAAATAAGAATCGATGTTTCATGGTGCTGTTAGGTTAATTCTTTATACATCATGTGCATTGTTACTTTGTAAGTCAGATTAGACAGAGCAGAAGGCCTTCCTTCACATTGTTAATGTCACGGTGTGTACGGAGGTCATCTAATCAAGACAGCCTTCGTGTCTTTAAGAGTACACAGGATATGGGCACATCTTGGAGCCGGACTGATAGGAGAGCTGCTGTATCTGTAACCAAGCATAGAAGCAAGCTGCATGAAGTTCAAGACATGGATGGCGTGTCAGTTTCTGATACGGCCAGCTCAACATCAACATGATGCAACACATAGACCCATGAGCTATAAGAAGCAGGTGATGACGTCGTTCGGGGCTCAGACTTTGCCGGACGCTCGCGGACGTGATTTTTGAGACCACAGCTGTGCATAGCTCTAAGCATTTTTCTCTGTCCTGTAATGACATGATATAGGAATAAACTCTGTTACTTTTTTACTCCTGTTTTTATAGTCCTTTTTATATGTTTTTCCGTAAAAATTCAAAAAATTTTTATATGGTTTTACCCAGTTTGAGTTAAGAGTAGTAAATAACTTGCTCCCAGGAAAATAACTGGTGAGGAGGCCCCCGGGGCGCTACAGCCTTTTCTTCCAAGGGGACAAATCCTTCTCATTTTAACAAATTGGTGTTTCCGCCCGTGACCTGGAGGCAAAACAACAGAGCCACCAACGGGAAAAACTCCACAGCCTGCGGCCGAAAAAACTGAAAAGGTGAGGAAATTTCTTGTTACAAAATATCTCCAGTGTTTTTAATGTTAAAACACTTTGGCTGTGTTGTGATTTTCTGAAGTGAGCCAAAGCTTTGTATGCAAAAGAGGACAGAGAAATTGCTCAGAGTGATTTAGTTTTTTGTTTTTTTGTTTTTTGTTTTTTGCGGTTTTGTTTTGTTGTTTTTTTTACCTTGCGAATGTGTAGACATAAAAGAAAAAAAAAAAAGAGGAAGTAAGTCGTGCGTTCTGCTGTGGGTAGCGGTTGAAAGTCCGGCTGAAGGCCCCTGCGCAAACACCTTCAAAAATTATACAACTTTAGGCAACTTGTTTGTCTAATTCCAAAGTTAGTGGAGTGAACTAGGCGGTACTATGTATATTTTTTTCTCTTTTCTCTTCTTCTTTTTATTATTAATCTCTTTTCTTTTCTCTAAATTTCTCTTCATTTTTCTTTTTTTTTCCTTTTCACTGACGGACGCATTTCTTTGACGGACAAACTTCCTTGACGGACACATTTTTTGACGGACGCACTACCTTAGCAGAAAAGCGGCTCACTGTAGCTTAGAGGTAAAAAGTTTAAAGCACCGTGGGATCTCACATAAGACGTCGAGGTTTAATTTTATACACTGTGTGAACAAAAGGTGTGAAAGATGGATGCATGTGGACTAGAAAATTGAATCCAGAAATACCTCGTTACCAGAAGGAAGAAACAAAACTTTTGGATTTGATTAGACAAACCAAGTTCAATTTTAGTAACTATTTTTCTGACAAGGACCCTGAACAGGAACAGGTGGAGCAAAACGGGGCTCACGGAGGTGAACAGGCACTCGACACTTCAGAGGGTAGGAAAAATCTCCCATGAATACATCTAATATTGCAGAAACAGAGCCTATTATGGACCCCAGTCCATACCAAGGTGACAGAGAAATGTTTCGTAAGGCTGGTGATGCAATGTTTCCATCAAACCCATGTGTGCAGATGCCTGTTATGGAGTTGTGTGAAGGTCAGATAAATTGTGAAATAAGGCCTACAGAGGAAGAATTGAGACAAGAGGTATGAAAGGAGTTTCAGATGCAAGATTTAATAGAGGAGGCAGTAAATAAAGCATTTCAGCAAATTTCAGCAATTTATAGAATAGGCACAGTACATGAAGGGCACAGTCTAGGCCCTAGACTCTAGAGGCAGCTGACAGTCTAAGAGGGATAAGCAGAGGAAGCCACATACGGATAGCAATAAGGAAGATATGATATAAATGGAAAGGAGAAGATTAAAATTGCAACTACAACTGCAGGAGATGGATCAATAGCTGGCAGAAAAACAAATGCAGTTAAATAAAGTAACAGACAGACAAGAGGTGTTTAAACATGAGGAACAGTTTTGCTATGGGGGACAGGAGGGAGCTACGAACATGGGACAACCGCACGCAGCAGATCAGTGCTTTTTGATGATAAATGACAGGATTGATAGAGCTGTGGAACTAGTCAAGGATGCCATAAGAATAACACAGAACAAGCTTGCCTACTCACAGCCCGACCCTGCTGGAAGCAAATGTAACCTGAGTAAGGAGAATAATAGAAGTGACAGGGAGATGGTAGTCCAGATGCCATTAGTTCAGACATATAACGATGCAGGTAGAGTGCAGACGGTCAGCTACAACCCCCTAACATCTACTGATAGTGCCTGTTTAGATACAAACTTCCAGATCCTAAAAAAGCAGCACAGACATGGATTAAGGAGTTTTTATCTGTTTTTAACGGACAAACTTTAGTGATCGGTGACCTACGGACCTGCTTGGCAGCCCACCTGGAGCCACATGAGCTGCACCACATAGAGGTACACGCGGGGACGAGTAACTTGATATCTTCTGCCCCTCTTGCCCCTGTGTCGGACCAATTTTGGGCAGCCCTAAGAGGTACCTACCCGAATAAAACAGACTGTAATCTTATAAAGGAACGAAAAAAGAAAATAAAGCAAAAAAAATCACAGAATAACAATACCCAGACAAATATGACTAACCCTGAATGTGTGACTCTTGCCAGCATGCACGCGGAGGAAAACTAGCAGATGTACCAATACGCACCGGCAGCAGTGTTTGCTGGGGGACGTGGCAGAGAGAGGGGCAGAGGATACGATCAAAACGACAGGTATATCACTTGCTGGGTCTGCGGACGAACGGGACATAGAGCAAAGTGGTGTCAAAACGGTTATCCTACACACCGTTCGCAGTCCCAAAGGAGTGAGCTGAGAGAGGGACAGAGATGCCAATGCCGCAAGTCGCCCCACCCCCAGCAATACTAGGGAGGCCGGGATCCCATTAGTTGTGTAGTTATGGAGGTAGTTTTTTTAGAAATTTCCAGCAGCAGTGATAGATATTTTGATTGAGGGCAGTAACTGTCCTTTTATGGTTGATACGGGGGCCAGATACAGCCCCATGAATCTTTATGTGCCCACCTGCCAAAAAACTACACAGGTAATAGGATTTTTCAGGAGAAAAACAAAACATACCACTTTTTCAGAACCCCTTAGAGGTGTTCTCATATTTGAAAATTCAAACATGTCATTTTTGGGGAACGCTTAGAATTAAAAATCATTGGGTGTGAAAACTTATTTTGGTGTCTAACGTGAGCAAATAAATCTTGGGGTTCCATTAATGTGCACATAGAGTTTAATAAGGATCCT
>NW_015152708.1:7436-9713 GCF_000732505.1 Cyprinodon variegatus | reverse complement strand
GTTTTGGGAACGCAGGAGCGAGTGAGAGTACAAAACTGTGCTCTGAGCAGATGAACATTTCAATATGACATTTCCTCTTGAAGGGAGTAACATCTTTGATGCTCTGTTTCCTTCTACCTCTATGTGATACTGCTGATGACACAGATAAAGACTTATCCTTCAGGGGGTGTGGGGACACATGGCCCCAAGACTCTTATGGTTCAAAGCTGCTGTGGTAACAGAGGGAAACCTGATGGACTTGTCCGAACATCGAACTTTTTTGCATGTTGGAGAGGATCACTGCTCCAAGTTACACTTTCTCTTCCAAGACCAGTAGCAGGATGGCTCCTGACCAGTTTCCCACGTATAGATCCACTCACATAGACACACACACATACTGTCACATAACAACACGCCCACACACGGTTAACGACTGGAAGAACACACAAGGGTCCACATGGGAATGGGGTTTCCTTTCATGCACTAACATTCACGGATACAAGGTCTGATGGGGGAGTTTTAAATGGGGGGAATCTGCGCCAAGCTGGGTTTTTCTTAGAGATTAAAGAACTTTAATCATTTTCAATGGGGAGGGGATAAAAGTAAAACTAACACGCAGTTATAGGTTTAGACGAAAATAAAACTTAAGATGCTATGATGTAGAAATGGTTTTAAAATGTATTAATTTAATCCATGAATTGAGTGTTACAATGTGTAAAACAGGGTAAAATGTTTTCTAAATATCTACAGGTTCCTTGAATGAGATTTTATTAGTTCCAGTGATTTTGAGCTTATATGAACAAAATAATGAGCAGAAACATCCATAGGATGTTCAGGCTGAATACATACTATTATAAATAACTTTCAACTGCCAGGCATTGAAAGGTAGGTTATGTTAAATGTTTAATGTTTTTGGGGATTTTTAATAAAAAAAAATTTCAATAGACACTAAATTAATCTGCTGAAAAAACACAGAGTCCATGGATAATTAATTTAAATGTAGTGAATTAATGGGGATTTAAGGGATAAAGGGAAGGTAATTGTGGATAAGAATATCTGGTTGTGACTGCACTTAGATTTTGAGTAAATAAAGAATTGCTCATTGAAGACATTGTTTATCGTGATAAGAACACTGACTGCACTCTCTGTGTGTCGAAGGATCCCGGAGGAAAGGATTGAACTGTGAAGAGAACACTGCATGAGAACCACCACGTGGATTCAGCATCTATCCGCCATCGGAGAGCATGGCATCAAGCATCCTGGTACTTTTACAGCCTACTCTGCACTTTTTGATATTGGTTCCAAATGGGCAGCCCAGGCTGGAGCTGGGGGTGATGAGAAGGTATCCATGTCATGGAATGAAGAAAGCAAATTCTGAATGTAAGAAAAAGTAGTACTTGGCCCAACTAAAAACTAAAATCAGTTCATTCAAGGATCAAAATGGCCACATATCTCTCTGCCCCTAACACCAAGAGCTCCCATCAGATAAACACCTTCAAGAAGCGACTTTAGTTTACAAGATTCTTTCATTCTGTATTCCATAACCAGCAAAGGTCTAGATAATGCATGTTACAACACACAACATTAAATTAATAACTTTAAAATTCAGACTTGTTGTCCTTGTAATGAATACACAAATATACTTATGTAACTGGCTAAAAGAACATCATGTAAAACTATATTCCTCACCCTTCCTATCAAAGACTATGTTACTGAAGTCATTAAGTGTTTTCAAATGGCTTCTTGACAAACAGTTTTGAGATCCCCTTCCGAGTCTGTTCCTGAGCCGCAGTGGGCGGCCCCCTCCATGGTGGTTACTGTGCCGCAGTCGACGGCCCCCTCCAAGGATGCTCCAGTGCCGCTGTGGGCGGTTCCCTTGGTTCCTGTTGCTGAGACGGCACCCCCCAAGGCGGTTGCAGCTGCGTCTGAGATGGCACCCCCGAAGGAGGTTGCAGCAGCTGTGTCTGAGACAGCGCCCCCTCCGAGGTTCCTGCAGCTGCGTCTGAGACGGTGCCCTCCTCCGAGGTTCCTGCAGCTGCGTCTGAGACGGTGCCCTCCTCCGAGGTTCCTGCAGCTGCGTCTGAGACGGCGCCCCCCTCCGAGGTTCCTGCAGCTGCGTCTGAGACGGCGCCCTCCTCCGAGGTTCCTGCAGCTGCGTCTGAGACGGCGCCCCCCTCCGAGGTTCCTGCAGCTGTGTCTGAGACAGCGCCCCCCTCCGAGGTTCCTGCAGCTGCGTCTGAGACGGTGCCCTCCTCCGAGGTTCCTGCAGCTGCGTCTGAGACGGCGCCCCCCTCCGAG
>NW_015152708.1:3015-6151 GCF_000732505.1 Cyprinodon variegatus | reverse complement strand
TTGACTTTTTTGGGGGGGGCGTCTGGAATCCGCCCTTGAGTTGGGGGTCCTGTCAGGTTTCTGTTTTGTATTCAGTCAGTATTCAGTCTTACTTTCCTCCTTGTTTTCTAGTGTTTAGTTTTCTTTTCTCCATGTTTTACAGTCCTAGTTATTTGATTGTCATTTTGTTGTTATTTCCAGTCTTCCAGGTTTCTATTTGTTGTTGTTCTCTCTGCTGCCCTCTTATGTTCTCCTTCTTCCCTAGCTCTTTCCCTCTCAGGTTCTTTGCACACCTGCTCCCAGTTTCCTCATTAGCCTCCTCTTTGTCTCAGTCTCCTTTAAAAAGCCCTCTCTCTTCACTTCCCCTTTGCTGGATCCTCGTCAAACACTGTCAAACTTGCTCCAATTCCTTCTCTCTCTGCCTTCCTTCTTATGATTGTGATTCCCCTGATGTCTCCATGGTTTCTGGTACGTTTAGACTAGTTTTCATGTTTTTGATTTTTGGACCCCTGGTTTCATGTTTGTTTGGACTTTTGTTTGGATTTTTGGATAACCTGCCTCTTTTTTCTGTTAAGTCATTATCAAATCCACAAGATATTCACTTCTGCCTCCCTGCCTCTGCTTTTGGGTCAACTAACCATAGCCAAATTGTGACATCAAGCCTGCTTCCTCCATCTCCTTGCATCTCCGCAACTGCCTCCTCTCAGGCTGACTCCTGACTGGATCCACTAGCCTGCCTGTCCACCCTCCACGCATCACAAACTCCATCCACTGAAAAGGACCAGTTAATACAAGCTCCCCTTCTCTACTTCAACCCAAGCTCAGTTCCTCTCCTCTGGTCAATGGTCTGCAACCTTCTTCAAAAACTTCAGTGAATAATACTTCTAAATCGGCTTCTGTGTCCGTAGTTCTCGCCTTCTTAAGAGTCTCTGGTTCTAGCATAATTTCAGAACCAACTGTCCATGCAGACTCTGCAGCGTAGCCACAGCCTGCCATCTCAGAACAGGGAATCCTCCTGGGTAAGCACAATGAAACCATTAATTTGATGTACCAATACCTTGAGCAGTTGTGCCGACAGATCCAGGGGTTACACGATAAGCTTCCCCAGGCTAGCGTTGTTGCTGCTCCAGTTCCAGCTCCAGTTTCCTCTTCTTTGCTGACGCCCCGTGACATCATCACACCCACTCCTGATTGATTCTCAGGAGATCTGGAGACATATAAGGGGCATTTGCTTCAGTGCACTCTGGTGTTCAACCGCTCCCCACGTTCATTTCCATATGATGACAGCAAAATATCTTATACAGTATTGTTGGTTTACTAAGAGGTTGGTCACTTAAATGGCCTGAGTCTATAATTCATGAGAGATCTCTTGCACATTTCTCCTACCAAGAGTTTATTAACCTGTTTAAACAAACATTCTGCCCCAAGGTCAGTGAAGAATCCACCTCAAAGAAGATCTTGAAACTGAAACAGGAACAGATCTGTGGCGGATTTTGTCATTGATTTTTGGACCCTTGCAACAGAATCAGGTTGGAACAAGCCAGCCCTTAAGGGCGCATTTCTATGTTCATTAAATGAAAAGCTAAAAGATGAGTTGGCTTGTCATGATGAACCAGATTTTCTCGATCAATGAACTAATCTAGCCATGAGGCTGGATCATAGAATTAGGGAGAGGTTCCGGTCTTCATATTCTCGTATATCCTTAACTGCAAGCAAACAGCCTCCTCCCACACCTGAGTCGTCTGTTTCTCCCATTTTGAATTAGCCAGAGCCCATGCAATTGGGAAGAGCTAGGCTAAGCCCAGAAGTATGCCAGCACCGCATGTCATCAGGTAGCTGCCTTTATTGTTCTTCATCCCAACATTACATCTTATCCTGTCCAGTTCGCCAAAAAGACTATGCCCGCCAGTAAATCTGGGGGTTCTGGTAAACAGATCCAAAGAGACTAACAGTCTCCACTTAAACCTCTCTGCTGTCCTCATTGTTCAAGGCTCTACTCGTTCCTTCCAAGCATTGGTGCACAACAGAATCTTATACACCCCTCTCTAGTAGACCAACTTCGAATACCAGTCAAAACATTACCATTTCTCTTGAAAGTGGCTGCTTTGTGTCGCTATTTTATCTAAAGGTCTGACCCAAAAATGCAGGTCAAACCAATTCAGAGTGACACTGGTGAAAAGTTTAACAGATTTATTGAAGAGTTAAGGCTCGGTGCGGAGTTGCTCAAAACTCAGCTCGACCGGAACTGGAAGGTGAAGGAAAGACAAATGATTAGTTCAGGCTCAGTGGGAAATTTCATTTGCGGATATGGAGAAGAGGATCTGGTGGTTGACTCACATTTCCAGAGAAGTCGTAGGATCTTTGACTCCAATCTGTGTGCTGTTTTCCACTGTAATTCTGATTTGATGGAGGGCGGAACAGGGTTTACCCAGAACTCTGATGGTTGTTAGTGAACGGAGAAACTGGCTTCCACTCAGATTTCCTACAGTACTTGAATGGGTCGTAATGGAGATGATTCAGTGGCTCAGAGAGTTAACGCAACGTCCTCTTCAAGGAAGAAGGATCCAAACACCTGTTTAAATCCCCAGCTCGGTTTGAGGCTCAGTTTATTCCTTCAGGGAGAGAAGGTCCGAAAAGATCCAGTTTGCAGGAAGACTTCCTGCCGAGAGGCAAAGACAAAAACGAAAGTTAAAACTCAGGTAGAACAAGAACTCAGTCTTACGAAGAAAAAACTCAGCTTGGCTAGAGTTCCCTAAACTGGCAAACACTCTGCTGTCGAGGTAGTGGCAGTCAGCAGCTTAAGAGCACTCTGGTAATGAGGCAACCATCAACAGGTGTGTGAGGAGGCGGACCAGAACCAGGCGCCTCCTGCTGGTGGAAGGGAGAACAACACAGAAAGACAAACACACAGACTGGAGTCCTGACAGTACCCCTCCCCCATCAACGAACGCCACCCGGCGGTCCAGAGGAACCGGAGGGTTGAGAGAGGCGGAAATCCCTAATGAGGAAGGGGTTAAGGATATACAATCCCGGGACCCAGGAGCGATCCTCGGGACCATAGCCCTCCCAATCCACTAGATACTGCCACCCACGCCCACGGGGACGGACATCGACGATGCGTCGAACTGTGTAGGCGGGGTGGCCATCAATGTCCAAA
>NW_015152708.1:0-2006 GCF_000732505.1 Cyprinodon variegatus | reverse complement strand
TATTTCATTTTTATTACAAGTATATGGTTTACAACAGTTTACAATGGGATAAGAACATCTGGACACTGAAACAATGAGAGATTTTTTTAATGAACGTGTGGAAAAGAACAAGGATCAGTTTGCTTCCAGAAGAAGAAGTAGACACTGCTGTCAGCGACCAGCTTTCAAGCAAACGTTTGTGTTTTATTATTAGTTTTAGATCAATATCACTGGCGATATTCTGCTATAACAATGTGAAGTAAAGAAAACAGTAAAGCTTAACTTTCATACACGTAAAACCTTTCAAATTTCAAGTTCTGCACGTTGGAATTGAGGCGGAGTTAAGTCGGTTTGTTCGCCCTACTCCGTGCGCGCTCCCGACGAGGGGATACAAATTTTCCCAGGGATAACTACCTTGGCAGGACACCGGTAGCTTCTAGCTTCGTCGCAGCATGTTGCTTTTGTGGGTGTTTCAACAGATTACAGTTGCTGTTCTGGGCTGTAGATAGAATCTTTGATCCAAGGTTCAAATTGTAAATTAATAAGAATATCTCCAAGTGAAGAAACTCAACTTGGGCTCTGCAGCAGCCGCCATGATGACTAGTGTTGGTAAACACAAACACGCCCTCAGCATGTTTCCTTCCTGTCTCCCTCACTCTAACACAGCAGTAAAGCATCATGTAGTAATGTTAACGGAGTTGCTGAATTTAAAAACTAACGCGTTAGCGTACTAGTTAGTGAAAAAAATACCGCCGTTACAATTTGTAACGCGTTAGTCCCAACACTGGTTGTCATACCTTTGGAGGTGGGGAGTCCATTAATAAAGTCGATGGCAATATGAGACCAGGGACGTTGGCCTGCCTGCGCAGGTCGGGCAGGCCAACACAAACTCCTTGACATCCTTCAGCATGGAGGGCCACCAAAAACGGCGGCTTATGTGGGCAACCATTCGACTGATCTCTGGATGGGCAGAAAACTTCGAAGAATGAATTTAGTTAATAAAACGAGCTCGGATGGAGGATGGTACATAGGTTCTGTTAGGTGGCCCAGTTCCAGGATCAGGTTCAGTCTGTTGAGCCTGTTTGACAACATCCTCAATCTCTCAGGTGACTTCGGCAACGCAGCAGCTAGGAGGCAGGATGGGAGCAGCCGACTCCTCAGATTTGTCCGGAGAAAACTGCCTAGAAAGGGCGTCTGGTTTGACGTTCTGAGAGCCAGGGCGGAAAGAGATAGAGAGGTTGAAGCGGGAGAAAAACAATGACCAATGGGATTGCCGGGTATTGAGTCTCTTAGCAGATTGGATATAGGAGCGATTCTTGTGATCAGTCCAAACCTGAACTGGATGTGCAGCTCCCTCTAGCCAGTGTCTCCACTCCTCCAGAGCCAACTTAATGGCTAAAAGTTCACGATCCCCAACATCATAATTTCTCTCAGCAGGAGTGAGTCTGCGATAGAAAAAGGTACAGGGGTGTAATTCGTTATCGGCACCGGCAACTTGGGAGAGAACAGCTCCAACTCCATACTCCGAGGCGTCCACCTCCACTACGAACTGTCTGAAGAGATCTGGCTGAGTGAGAACAAGAGCATTGGCGAAAAGTTTCTTAAGATGGGAAAAGGCTACTTCAGCCTCAGTGGACCAAACAAAGGGAACCTTGGAAGAGGTCAGGGCTGTCAGAGGAGAGCAGTTTGACTGTAGTTGCAGATAAACCTACGATAGAAACTGGCAAATCCCAGGAGGCATTGGAGCTGCTTGCGAGTCTCAGGAGTAGGCCAGTCCAAGACAGCCTTAATCTTTTCCTCAGTGGGTCTTACCTGTCCGCCCTCAAGGATAAATCCAAGGAAGGAAACAGATGGTTTGTGAAATTCACACTTCTCTGCCTTTACAAATAGTTTGCACTGCATGAAAAGTGGGATTTTTGTCAATATACGGCACTGTAGATTGTCGTGGAACTTCAGGTTAGCGGCAGTTTACGGCAAGTTACAGGCATCGCCGAAAACTCCCGTAAATTGTCAGAAATTGACGTGGA
>NW_015152707.1:26936-38863 GCF_000732505.1 Cyprinodon variegatus | reverse complement strand
GCAGGGAGCTCAGGACGCAGCCCTGAGGGGAGCCTGTGGTGATCAGAAAGGTGATCTGAGGTGGTGGCGGGGGATGGCGGTGGGGGGGTTGCATATCAGGTACCTGGTTCGATCCCCACAGACTGCCACTCTGGGTCCCTGAGCAAGACCCTTAACCCCACACTGCTCCCCAGCCGCCACACAATGGCAGCCCACTGCTCCCTAAGGGGAGGGGCTAAATGGAGAGGGAATTTTCTCCAGTGAGATCAATGACGTAAGACGTTTCTCTGAAGCTACGTAAACAATCGAGAGTGGTTGTATTTTACTTTCAGACAGTCACACAGTAAAACTACATTTTGGGAATATAACAGTTCCTAAGGTAAAAAACGCTTTATAATCCTTTACTCTCAAAAAGAGGAGGAAATTATTTAGAAACAGTAGAAGAAGAAGATGGAAAGATGGCTGCAGTGAGTTCAAGGTTAGTGTTTGCAGTCGCATCAGTGGAAGATGAGCTAACGGGCGGCCATCATCAGAACGCCGATTTAAGTAAGTTTCTAACGACCATAAATTTTAATACTTAATATATTTAATTTTGGAAGTAACTTTGAACTTTTCCTAATTTTATGACTTAATGTTATGATTTATTCTCATAATATTATGATTTATTTTTTGCAGTGCAAAAGAAGAATATATAGGTGGTAATATAGACACTACCGAAATCTGTTTGATGTGGTTTGTGAGGTTTAAGCATTAGTACCATAAGCATAACTTTATATCGTTAAAACATTTTTGAATAAAAGACATCAGAAAAGTCATGTGTTGAAATATTTGGAGCCAGAATAAAAATAAAAACATTAAATCCAGAGTTCACTTTCAAATCTTACACAGATCTTTATTGTTCTTTTAATTACATAAAAACTCATGGCAAACATTTTGCCTCTTCCTCTTTGGTTTCCATATCCACATCCTAAGAATCCTTTTTTCCCAACTTTCATAAACCTTCCATCCTGAACCTTCCCCTACATCCTTTCTCCATCATCTGTACTTTCTTTAAGCTTTTGATGTCTATCATCTAACCGTCGCCTGGCAGGCAGAGGTTTCACGTCTTTAATGCTAAACTTCACCCATCATGTCTTCATTCTCATCACCATCTGACTCCATTTTTAAACTCCATTCAACTCTTTTCCAAATCCCACTGTTCTCCTGAAGGACAGATGCCTGCGTGATGCTGCAGGCAGCGTCCACAACCAAAGGTGCTGCACTGAAAAGTGTTTTATTTGAAAAAGTCAGCTAAAAAAAACCAACATGGCTCAGTTCAAAATTTTGTTTTAGAACAAAACTCATCATTTCTTCTCATATGATTGGATTTTAACTTGGATTATTGTTGCTGTTGTTCTTTGTGAGAACCTTAGATCCGCTCTGGGTTTAAACTAATGCTTCCATCTGTAAATTCAACAGGATTTAAAATCCGTGGTTTTCAGGAATGTATTCATATAAAGTTTGAGCCTGGATTCGTCTCTAGCTTCGTGTGATGCATTTCATCCTTAACAAGTAAAAAAATAATGCTAAAACAGTGCTGCTTCACAATGCCTACAAAAATGACACCTTAGAATATAAAAATGTAAAACGTTAATTAGCCCCAAATAGGTCTAAAGTATGGTTTAAATATCAAATTAATAGTAAACAGGATAACAAGCTCATTCTTCACAGAATCACACAGATTGATGTGTGACGCCTGGGCTGGTTTCTCCACATGCTTCCCTTTTTGTTTGGGATGCACTTGTACATAGCTGCCGAAGAGGACAGTAACACAGAACACTGCTGGAATAATAAAAACACACATAGACACACATAAATAAAGTCCCATGCGCCTTTGTTCGGGTTTATATACAGAAAGTGTCCGCTGATGAGTCCATTTCCTCCTGCTCAGTTCAAACCATAGTTTCCTTCCTCTTCCCTAAGGAACACAGAGACCTCTTATCCTTTTTGCTTTTGAGTGAGGAAGTAGAGAAGGACAGAGATGAAGCTACTGAGGAGGAGGAGGAGGAAAGCGAGGCTGCCGTGGAGCTTGAGGTGCTGCCGCACGGCGAGCAGGGGGCAGAGTGAGAGGTCTGCTGTGGGCAGTTCTCATCGACTTCCTCCAGGTGGATGATGGCAGAGGCAGAGGACATACGACGCTTGGAGCGGACATCGCTCATGTGTGGACTCTGAGAGGGGGGCTCGCCGAGCGGCTGGTGGACGGAGATGGCGCTACGAAGGCAGTTGAGCCACTGCTGCTTGTGGAAGACATCGTTGACCTGAAGCGTGTGGGACTGCGAGTGGTTGGGGTCCTGAGAGCGGACACGGAAAATGTTCTTGGCTGCGGAGAAAGCAGACATGGAGAATTAGAGATGAACTTGAACGTACACCAATCAGGCTCTGGAACTGTTCTGACTCAATCCTTACCTTTCTCTGAGTTACTGAAGGCTCCTCTAAAGGAACCGCCCATTCTGACGTCTCCATCCTGCAGGTCCTCCAACACCAGATCCTGCACCGGGATTGGCTGCCGATAAACTTGGAAGCACTGTCGCTCGTTCCTGGTGACGGGTCGGGTAAGGACCAGGATCTCCGTGAACAGGAACACGTGTAGTTTCTGTAATTAAATCTAGTTTAGTGCCTGATTCATGTTTTCCAGAGAATAAAGGAGAATGAAAGCCGGCTGTTTAGCTCACCGTGCCGCTCTTGTTGCGCAGCTCCCCATGGCACAGGAGACTCTTGCACTGTTCAATGCGGGGGTCCCTCTGCCTGTCGTCTAGGTACTCCAGCTTCTCAATGTAGTACTGGCACTCAGACTCCCCCTTCTTCATGTTGATGTCGGATAGAACTCCTTGGATGATTGTGATCTAAAGACGAAAGAGCTGCAGGTTATAATCCTGCTGGATCTCACACAGGAGGCTGTTTCCTGTGGAATATGAGTGTCTGAACTTACTGCTTCCTCCAGGCTGTCTGCATCGGGGTGGTCTGCTGGAGTGTGTCTGAGGATCTCTTTCAAAAGCAGGGGGTACTTGACTAAACGAGAGCGGGGGATGTCCAAGAAGCTCCATAGGTCCAGCTTCCGGCTAAACGGGGACTCGAGGCAGCGCTGCAGGAAGTCCTGGACCCGCCGATCCTGCTTCTTCTGGTCCAGCAATGCCTTGGCTGCCAGCTGGTTGCTGCAGTATTCCTTGTAGGCATTGAGCCTGGGCAGCTGCAGAGGAGGCAGAGATGCTTTAGTAATGGTCATCATCCCAAGAAGAAAGGCATTTCCAAAGAACAATAGAGGACACTTACCCAGCTAATGACGATCTGTCCTATTTGGCCGACAGTCCCATCAGACCCCGTGGCTTTGGAGAGCAGAGACAGCAAGTCTTCATGCAGGGGGATGTAGTCGTCCAAGTTGCCGAAGATGTGTGTAAGCTCCTCCTCAGACATGATGGAGAGCTTCAGCATAGGGTCATGGTATGCCTGCAGAAGAGAAGAACAACCACTAGGGTCAGATTTCAGCATCCAGCCAGACTGACCACTGCAGCTACTAAGAATATCTCCAGCTTTGCTGCACGAGGCAAAGCAGAGGAACCATTTCTGTCTTTTTATAGCTGCTGGCTGGGCTGCATAGATAGCCTGCCAGAGTTTGATTTAATATGTTTTCTTTTAGATGTACTCCCTCTGCTTGAAAGCATTTGAAAAGAACAAACCTTGCGTGCAAGCTGGAGGTCCTCAATCAGGTCCTGTTCTCCACGAGACAGCTCAAATATGGCCTGAAGAGAGAAGGAGGGAGACAAAGAGACATCTTCTGTTAGTCTACAGAGCAGTTAAAGCTAAGGATTTCAGTTAGCTCTGAGATGTCTCACTGTCTTTCTAACCCTGTCTGTTTTAAATGTTCCAAAGCTGAATACTTCAGTTGGTTGGCCAGCATTTCTGACACATGAAGGACAAGCAGGAATGTCTGGGCATCAGCTCTTAGTTTGTCAGCTTTATGTGAGTTTACAGAGACAAGGAAATGAGGCCTTGATGACTGAGATTTGGAGTTCAGGAAAATACTACGGGGACTTGTAAGACTTGTCTGGTAAATTCCTTCCTGTCTGGAGGTGCAGGCATTGGGCCCAACCTGTCACCTTACTGTATTTCTGTACTCCAGAGCTAAATCTCACCTCCTGGCGCTTGATCTCTTGTGTGGAAAAAGTTCCTTTCCGATGGATGTCCAACGTCTCTGACCACAAGGTGCTGTTCCGTCTTTTTGGTGGTGTGGGGGCTGGTCCCTGTTTGCAAGGCTTCTGGCCAGATCCTGACGACTTGCCATCACCCCGGAAAGAGGCCTGTGCAGAAAAAGGGATAACATCAGCAATGCCGCCAAGTTTCACTGAGGGGTGATGTTCTTGCAAGATGCCACGAGGGCTAACCTGAATGGTCTGGCCGAAGCGCCGGACGGCCCCATTTTTAACCGGAGAGATGAGGCTCGCTAGCGACGTCACTCTGCCGTGTGGACGGACACGTTTGTTGCTGGGTTCCTGAAAAAGATAAACAGATGAGGAGGTTAGTCCAGCTGGGATTCTTGTGTCATCCTTTCATGTGTGACTTAATCAACCCGGCTAACCGAAGCAGGAAACTCGAGCAATCCTGTGACTTACTAGAGACAAAGCACATCAAGTCAAGTCATAAATCCTTATAATGTACTCCAGCGGCTGATCCCGGGCCTGAGGCCAGGAGCTGTGCTGCATGCAGACACAAAGATACTAGGGAGGAAGTAGCTCCAGCAGCTGTTGGCTCCATCATGTGAGGAGCCAAGGGGCCAATCAGCACAAAGAACTTTCTGACTGCTCGTCTGTTGAGCAAGGAGGTCTGGAGAAATGGCAGGAATGCTGGTCGCCGTGCTTTTCACTACCCGTCCTCATGCTCTGCCATCTCCAGCCCACAGTGTCCGGCTTGCACGGTACTATGTTGCGGGGGGGCAGCCGAGGTTATTGCTGCGAGTTTAGACAAGCTCTTCAACAAGCCTTGCGTGAGAACAATCCTACACCTTAGCCAGGTGACACCCCCCCATCCTCTCCCAGCCCTCAGGCTAAGAGAAGCAAAAGAGCTGCTTGACTCTGTTCCAACAACAACAGCAAGGAGTTGGAATCAAAGAGCTGGAAAACCCTGCAAAAGCAAAGCAACAAAGCTCCGGCTTCAAGGATCCTCTGAAGAGCATGAACTTCCAGAAAAAACAACAAATGGTGGCATGCTCAATTTTGTGGAGTGCTGAACTGCCACAAGTGCTTTTTTTTCTTCTTCTGACTCAGGCCAAGCAGGGTTTAGCTTTGGCTCAGTGAATGTGGGAAACAGTGCAGCCATTGAGGCTGTGAGCGCTGTGGACACAGCTGTGGAACAGATCAGCTCCGCTGCGGTCGGGGCTCCTGCATAGACCCCTGAGAACTTTGACCACTTCTGGCAACAAAGAGATGCTGCGTGTCGCCTGCTTGTGGTCTGTTGAGTTCAAACATGCTAGCCCTGTAATTTGCCCCAGATCATATCATCAGAAGATATTTATATGGAGAACAGAGTAAAAGTGGTGGGGGTGGGGGGCTAAAGTCAATGTTGGAAAAGCGTGCTGAGCATTTTGCCTTTCCTGCCCTCTGGCCCCAGAATAACAAAGGGCCACTAGTCCTGCTCTTTGTCTATCAGCTGTAAAGTGAAACAAACACAAAGGCAGAGAAAAGTTGCTGTTCCTGTCAGTCTAACTGGAGTTTCAGGCTCCATCCATGAGAAAACTCTCTTTAAACGTCTAAGATTACAGCCTCACAAAGTTCCTGTGTTTCCCTTTGATCTTCCTTTACCTTCAACCAGACAGATGTGCTGCAGTGATTAGAGAACAGCTGGCCTCCATAGGGAAGCTTTGTCAGGTTAGCGTTCCGGGAAACTTTCAGATGGAGCGTTTGTATGATAATGTGTTTCTATGCTTAAGGCAGACTAGATTTCATAGATGAGTTTTAGTTTGAGAGTGTGGCTGATGCCCCGATGCAGGGCTATAGAGCCTCCTGCTGCCCCAGCCTAACCCTCAGTCTAACCATGGCCTGCTGGGATCAGCTCTAAGGGAAAACGCTAAGATCAGAAGAAGAGAAGCTCTTTGTGTTGATGGGTCAAAGTCTCCTGCCGTATACTGGTCCGCTGATAAAAACAAACACTGATTCACTCCCAGTCTCCCACATATGACTTCATCTGAAGAGTCAATCATTTACAGGAGCAGCAGCAGATGCTAGTCTGTGAATTTCCATCTTACCTCGGATTCCTTGCTGGCTTGGTTTTGGCAGTCTATCACTTGTAGAGTCCGTTTGACAGGCACCAAGCTACCCAGTTCATCGTAAGCCACCATAGCTTTTAGTGGAAACGCAGAATCCTTTAAATCCAGGTGAGGAAGATCCAAATAATCCACAAAATGATCGCTGAGTGTAAATAAATAAATCCGCCTCCTCCCTGTAGTCTTCTCTCTAAATGCAGCTGTCTCATCTGGCCTCATCCACACTGTCTAAACTTTGCTCTGACTCTCAGTGAGGGGGGCAGGCTTTATACTGAGCCAGGCAGAGGGGAGGAGCTTCTCTGGGAGCTGCTCAGGTCTACATGAGAACAGAATACGTGGAAATGAGCAAAGCAGCCCGCAGCGTCTGATCAAGTGA
Organism: Cyprinodon variegatus; assembly: GCF_000732505.1. Classification (NCBI taxonomy): domain Eukaryota; kingdom Metazoa; phylum Chordata; class Actinopteri; order Cyprinodontiformes; family Cyprinodontidae; genus Cyprinodon; species Cyprinodon variegatus. The sequence continues at coordinate 32,216 of NW_015152707.1, read as the reverse complement.
AAACATTAGTGGGAAATCTGAAGATCACAGTAAATCTTACCGCTAACTGCAGCAGATGAGGGTCTGAGAGGAGAATCATTACTGCAGCAGCTTTATGCTAGAAAAACAACATATAGATAATCAGCCTGCTGATCTATAATCAACACTTTATCATCCTTTAGCAGTTCTGTCATTATTCACAACCTTTATAAAGGAACAGAAAATAAAAACACATAAAGCAGCATCTATGCATAAACAGCGAATGTTTGAAATGTTTTTAATTGAATGAAAAATAAAACTGATCTGTTCTTCTGAAGATGCAAACAGTTAAAGTAGAAATCATCATTATTATCGTGACTTTTAGACTTTATTGCCTGTTTTTCTCGTTTGTCTAAAATAAATCAGGAACAATTTCAGCATAAAAAAAACAGAATTTGATAAATAAAATATGACGTTAATTTCTAACAAAAAAATAATTTACCAATTTATTTCTGACATTAAAACCTTTTAAACGAGTAGCTCCATTATTTACTGCTCAGTGTATGTTAGCTTAAACCATGCTAGTTACTCCCCACCTGTGGTCACATCCTCCATCATGCTAATCCTTATGCAAAGTTTCCCTCCCCCACCTGTTGCTGCTACCAGTTTCCCCTCCAGCATAATTCCCAGTGTTGGGTCCAGTTTGTAGGTGACTTTAATCACTGATGCGGATTGGAGAGGCTGTTTAAAAATGCGTCTAAAGTTGAAAATGAGGGAAAGATGGAGAATAATCAGTCAGCTGCATTCAGTGAGTTTCTCCTTCTGTCTAATAAAGTCCCATCAAAGCTGAAAACCACAGAGCTGTTTGGTCTCAGATGTTATTTAGGAGGTCGTTAATCAAAGCGATGCCTGACACAGAGCTTTTAGCAGCGCCATCAGCTGACACTGTGGGGGGGCAATTAGAATATGAATAGCAGGGGCACGGTGGCACACTCAGCCACATGTTTACACTGAAACCTGTGCAGGAGGGGCAGGGTGCAACTTCTCCCATTCATCTTCTAAAGGAACGTTTCAGGCGAGACTGAGCTAAGCTGGGCCTATTTTCTATTCTTGTTCACCTCATGAAGACATGCCCCGCTGAAGGACAGTCACACCCAGACATCTGCTGCACAGATGCAGGGCGAGGACGGCGAGGCGTCCGACCCGCCGGAGTGCAAACTGTAGAGAAGCTAGAGCCAAATGCAGGAGGCTTTGTTTGGTTCAATCCAGAGGTGTGAAAAACAGCAGCGGCTCTGAGCTGCTCCATGTCGCACGTCTGTGGTGACAAAACACAGACACTGATGGAGGTGTGGAGATGTTAACACCATGTTCTGTAGCAGTGTTGATTTGGTGCAAACAAACGGGACATTGTGTGTGATCTACAGGACGGGTTCAGGGCTGAGCGTCTGCACAGCGCTGCAGACTTTTACTCACACTGTTCCCTGAACCAGCTGCATGTTTGAACCAGCTGCTATAAACCAGCCTGGCTAGACCAGCCTGCAGCTGCAGAGCGCTGGGACAGTGAGTAAGGCGGCGAGCGGCTGCTTTTTCACCTCCCTCCAACCCGTGGCGTGCCATGGAGCAGACTGGGCCTGGAGGCACTGCAGGCGCTGAGCTCACCTTCACCTCCACGCACACAGCTTCATTCCAGCTGTGGAGCCGCCGCTGCCCCCTGCTGGCCACAGGAAGAGTTACACCAGTGTCAATGAGTGATCAGCAGAGTCTGCATCTACCTGGCCTCCAGGATTAACCCCTCATATGGCTCCAGCTTCCAAACCAAGATTTGACTGATTAAAATAATCTGCCCTTCAGCTTCAATCAGGTCGATGTGTGGACTTTGACTAGGCCATTCTTTGTTGCAGTTACACAGTGATTTATCTGCTGCTGCCTCAGATCGGGTCATGCTTCAGTTTGACCCAAAGATACTTTGGATTCATCTCAGCGCTGCAGAGTCCAGGTCTGCTGGAGCGTATTTAACAGCTATACGTCTCTAAGAAGGACATTCAGTTCAACTTAAGCTGGGTTTCATTTTCCAACCTTTCCAAACCAGCCGTACCTGTCCAGCCAGGTGAACTCTAACATGCTGAGGCGCGTACTCTTTGTTTTTCCTCCCTCTGAACAGTTTGACCTTTGGCTTCTCTTTATTCATCATTCCTTAACATTTCTATTCTTTCATTTTTGTTTTTGTTTATAGCTGTTGGTAATAAAATAAATCCCTTTGATAAAAACCTGTTTAGTTCAGTTTGTTGTTGGTCTAAGACCCACAGGTCGAGTTTAACGTGAACTTTAGGTCCAAAATGTTTGAAATCAGCCTTTCTATTGTTTGCTATCAGTGTGTCTCCAGGCAGTATTTAAAAAGGAAAATTTAATTTAATACAAACTTTAAACAAATAAAAGCAAAATTTCTTTCCCAGTTTTAAGACATGGAACCTTTTGAACTCTTCCTGTTTAGCTTCAGATATCTGCCCTGTAATTGTTTCCAGATCGGATCAAACTGAACTGGGTCGCCTCGGTTCAGCCGCTCCTCAATGCTACTTTTATATTTGATGGATTTTCTATTAAATAAATGGTTGTTTTTTCCAATATGTGTGATTAAAATAACATTATTTTAAATATTAAAGATATTTTAGATGCTTAAAATCCTAAAACTGTGAATTAAAAATGTGTTTAGATGAAAATGATCCTGGAAACCAAACAGCCGTCAGCGGAGAGACGGATGATGGTGGAAATGATCTTATCTACAGACAGTCGGTTCACACCCGCAGCTCACCTGGTTGCTACCAAACAAAACGCAGGTAAACAAGCAGACACCTCATCATTCACCGTCCGCGCTGAAGCTGGGAGGAAAAACCGGCTTCATCATCATTTCACATTTGCTCAGGCTGTGAGGAGAATCCAGCCGGAGGTCAGAGGTCAGGCCTGCAGGGAGAAACTTTCCAAATAAACACAAACTATCTGAACCTAATATCACAGCAAAAAATGCTCTAAAATTCAATGAATAAATGTACCTTTAAATGTACGCAGGACAATAATATAATCTGCAAACCTTAAAGATATAATTAACTTTAAATGATCCAATATTATAGTTATTTCTACTTATTTTAAATCATTTTCTTTCTTACCTGCTTAGATCTGTTGTCTGTTTGCAGAAGAAGATCTCAGGGAATTATTAATTTGGGATTTAATTTAAATTAATTACGCATTAAATTACTCATTAAATCCAGTTTAAATCTACAGTCTAAGTAAAGCTTAAAACATTTACGTTCAGAAATCTCCACATTTTTAAATACTGATTCTCTACATGTTTAAATCCCATCTGCAGGTTTATATTCAACCAGCTCCTGTTTGCTTTATACTCTGATGTAAACATAGCAGAGATTAAACTGTTTATTAGATGATTAAAATGATCATTAACCAAATAATTTAGTTACCAGTCGCTCAGCGGATTCTGCAGACGCTGAAGCAGGTTTTAATTCATCGATTCAAAATGGCGTCTCTGAGCCTTGATGGCGTGTTTTTATGTTTTATCCGTTTGACGTCTGCAAGAACTGTTTGATTTTAAATTTATTGAGACCGTTTTTTTTATAATATATTTATCTGTTTTTAGAGGAATCATTTCACTTAAAATCACAACTTTAATCATTTACTCAATGGCTACATCCCTGAAACAAGAGATTTTGCAGTTTTAGCATCAAACCTTTACTTTCCCTGGAATCTTTCAAAGAAATAAAATTAAACTCATATCAGCAGAAACATTTATGGTCCTTCAGGAAACAGATCCAGAAATATGGAGAATTCAGTGAAACCATGAAGAATAAAACAGATTCCAATAAAAACAGCTTTAGTTTTTTATTTTGAAAAGTTTTCAATCCTGAAGCGACGCTGACTTTAGAAAGACGATCCCTGAACGGCAGCGCTAAAGGCCATAACATCAATGCCTGCTATTATATCTGAATGTGGAGTTTATTTTGACTTGAACAGCGTTTGGAACAATCAGCCGATGCATTTAGAGAAGGATGATGAAAGCGTTGCTCTCTGAGGTGGAGCTCCGTGTTCTGAGGAACTGAAAGTGACTCAATTAGACGATAAAATCTGATTAGAATAGAGGAGTGTCCTGGAGGAGCAGCTTGGTTACCATCAATCAACCCATCGAACCAGATGTTCCTCTCTGAGCTCAGATTTAAATGTTGGCCAAACAGGGACTTCCGCCCAAATATCTCAGACTTCATTCAGGTGTCTGGTTCAAATCCCAAACAACAAGCCAAGAGACGAAGCCTGAGGCTAGAAATGTTCATTCAACACCATGTGTTGATGTGAGTTCCCATTAAACAGCCAAATACTGATCTGACTGACTAACGTCGACGTCCCGTCAGTTCAAGGTGAATCAGGCTTTTCACTTTAAGCTTCGCTTCTTTGGTTTCAGGTAAAAAAATGCTCATCCAACTTCCTACATTTTATATTCAACTTGTTTAAACCTGAGGAATAAAACAATCCCTGATAATCTTAGTCAGATTAGAATAGATTCTGCAGGTGAGGGTCATTCTTGACGGGTTTGACAGGCTTTGTTTCAACTATTACAGTAAATGTGTTAGAAATGACATGATTTGACTTCCTGGGATTTCCTGCCGTCTTTATAACGTTGTTATGTTGTCATGGCAACAACTGGCCTCTCAGTACTGACTGTTCCCAAAACATAGTTAACACATGTATCTTTAATTCATCTGTTAACTTTTGTATTTAACGTCTCGATTACATTTTTATGAACTTTTTACTTTTTTAACCAAAAGAAAGTTTTTTTAACACTGTAAACTTGGCTAATGAGCAGAGAAGGGCTCCACTCATTGCTGTTACTACTTTTTAACAATTCTCCATGGTGGTGGGAATGAAATAAAATAATCTCAATATTTGGTGAAAATGATGTTTAAGGTATTTAAGATGCCTCCATCAGAAGCAAAGAAAGAGACTCTAAAGGAGAGAAAAACCAACCCCACAGTGAAGATAAAGACAATAGGAGATTATCTTTGAAGTTGGAAAGATTAATACTGACATTTTGCACTGAACAAATACTTCATAATTCTCCACACATTGCCATTATGGAACTAAAGTCAGAAAAGAGGAAGAGTTGCTTTGTTTTCAGGACTCCTAACTGAAACTCCGCCTCATCCTAAATAATCTCACACCACTGGAAAATCGGTCCAAAAATGACCAAAATTCATACTGCTGGTGGTAACGTTCCTTAAACTCCGACGCTGCAGATGCTGATGGTAACGTTCCTTAAACTCC
>NW_015152707.1:11109-24408 GCF_000732505.1 Cyprinodon variegatus | reverse complement strand
TTTTTTAACTGTTTACATTTCCTTTTCCTTTTAATATATTTATATATTTTTATTTTTATTTATTTTACGGTAGCTGATATGGAAGTCCCAAATCTCATTGTATCCGTTGCAGAATATAATGACAATAAAGGCTTTTTGACTTTTGACTTTGAAACAGCCAATAGAAACGCTGCAAGATTAAGGAAACAGGTTATAAATGTAGGTCGGTGTTTCTGAGGCCAGCAGAGAAGGCTTTGATATAAACTGCACCATGAGTGAGGTACTAAAGCATCTGACCATAGAACCATTGATCTTAGAACCAGTTTTTATAACTTTTGTTATAAAAAAACTTTTTCTCACTAATCAGTTCAGTCAATAGACATAGATGGCATTATATTACGTTAATGATATGTGAATAAATAAAACGGCTCTGGAGGATAAAGAGCTGGATGTTTGTATGAATAGAGCTGAAGTGTGAGGATGGACCAGAAACTAATTGCTTCATTATTGCTTCCAGTTAAAGATGTGAAAACAGCACCTTTCAAATGCAAATACTGAAAACTTCCTCCGCTTAACACATTTTTTCTGTCTGGAGTAAATAAACAGGAAGCAGTTGGAGAGAAAGGAAAGACCTGCAGGGGGGTCTCTGCATCCAGACTCCATTTCTTTACGTCTCGTTTTGGTCTGATTTTAATAATCCATCTCTTGTCTTTCAGGCTGCAATATTCTTCTCTCTCACTGGGAAATAACTCGTCCCAACTTCTGTTTAGTCTGTCTAACTTTTCACTTATTTCTAAGGTCAGTCCATCTCTGCAGTCCAACTGCAATAATCCAAGTCGGCTGCTGTGTAGCCTTCCCTCGGCTCTCTACTGGGCAGATATTTTTATACCTAAAGGAAACATATTCCAAGATTTAATGCTTTTTTATACCATATAAACTCTTTTTATATTGTCTGTTTATCTTTAATGGCATCTTGCTTTAACTCTGTGTGCTCTATATTGTAATAAAACTGCTGAGCTTCATGTCTCTGCCTGTGAGATCCCTCCTCCAGGTTTAATATGGCCCTAAGCTCAGGTCTTAAGCAGAAGATGAAAATAACAGGAACAATGTGTATGAAAACAGAGCCAGAGGAGTAATGGAGAAAATGATCCGTCCTCTGTCAGCGGTTTGCTCCACGAAACCAATCGAGCTGCGACTTGTTCAAGAGGTGGGAAGGTGTCAACACTCAGCTCTCCTCCTCAAACCCAATCTGAGGCTAAAGACGCTAGCAGAGCTGCTTCTGTTGCTAAAACACAGGATTCAGCTTTCAGGCAGGCAGCATCTCATTATCCAAAGATTTATAACCTGCTATGATTCTGCAGATTAATACCTTTATTATCACCAGACCAAGGTTTCAATGCTCAGATCAGCATGTTTCAACTGAATACAGGAATAAAGGATTTCCCAGCAGAAACGGTCGAGTTTAAGACAGAAACCCCGAAAAAAACCAAGAAGATTTAAAGGAACAAGGTTGAGGAAGGGCAAAAGAAATCCAGTCGTTATAGTTGGTGTCAGGAGGCGTTCAGGAGCGCGGGGAAAAAGCTGTTCCAGTGCCTGGTGGTTCTAGTCCATAGGCTTCTGTGACGCCCCCTACAGGGCAGGAGCGGACGGTTCCATCTGGAATAAATGAAAATAGCAGTTTTAATGATTTTAGAGTCGGATATGTGGCGCTAATGTTTGGTTTATCTAAAGGTTTTATCTGTCTGACATTTAAGGACAGATTCCAGCATCTCTGCAGTTTGGAGACAATAAATCTGATATCTGAGGTGACGGTACGGCTGCTGAAGCCCCTTAAAAATTTTATTACCTTCCATTCTCTGCCTACTTTGTGTGTCAAATGTCACGGTTGCCAGGCAACGGGGAAGGCTGGACCTGTTTGAATCCACAGCCAAACTCTTCCATCTCCTTATTTTCAGTCAGTCCAGGTAGACAGGATGCAGCTATTCCCATACTTTTTATTCATTTGTTTATATTTTGATTATATTAAACTGCACTTCCAATGTTCACCACTGTTCAGCACGGAGCGGCCGGCTTGCTGGGACTCGCAATGAATGCTGGGATACCCGCGTCTACGGAGGATACGGCAGACCCATCGTTCAAATCGAGCAAAAGAAGGACACATTATTCGGCCGCTTAATGACGAGTCTTTGAATCAACCAGATGCTCTATGATGTAATCAGCTGACCAACCTATAGGACGCAGCAAATGACCCCCGTAGAGGTGTGCTTCCTGCGCTGTGATTGGTCCAGATTAACCAGGATGAATGACTCTCCATGTCATCTTCTGTACTACACCAAAAAAACATTTTCTAACAAATGTGTTTTTCTGAAACTCGTTTCTTTGCAAACATTTACAATTTTTTTGTGAAAATGGAAAAAAGGGAGAAGAAACTTGCTGCAGAAGTAGGGTCATCGTTTCCTTTTTTTTAAACAGAGCAGAAAAGGTTGGAGACGGTCGACTTCTTTAGATATCTGCAGGTTAGCGTTTATTTCAATCAAAATATACGTGACAAAGGCCAAAGCAGCCAAACCAGGACTTTTAATGTTTAAGGCGGGTTCATGCATGAAACTGGTTTCCATCCTGCATGATGGAATTCCATCCTCTAAACAAGGTGACCAGACTGCATAAGAAACAAGAAGGAACTTTATCCTCCACTGAAGTCTGGGAACAGATAAATAAATCCAACATATGGAGGCAGTTCTGTTGGAAAAACACTTTGATATTTTCTAACAGCAGCTCAGAAAAAAACATGGAGGCAGCAGAGAAACAAGATGGAGACTCTGTGGATGAAACGAGGCGAATCGTCTCCACAACTTCTGGATCTGTTCAGTGATTAAAGTTTTCTAGAAGCAGATATTTTCCCCCTAAATAACATCTTTACTGAAAGAATCCCATGTAAATGTGAATCATTATACTTAGGAAACATTTCGTTTGATAACTGGACTCTGGGAGACAAAAAACTGCTGCTGATTCAAAAAGAAAATCAGTAGAAAACGGTTAAAGCCTGAAGCTACTGGATCAATAACGGGACATTTACGTCCCGAAGAAGCTTTTTCTGTTTAAGGTCGAAGGGAATCATTAAACTCTGTAAACTCGGGACTAAATATGTCTTTCACATGTAGATTCTGCTTTTCTGTGTTTTACCCTCAGGAGGATGGCAAAATGTTTGATTGTTCTTTTCCCCTAAAATAAGAAAAATTAGACTAGACCCCCCCCCCTTCTGTTACTGATGTTGGGTTATTATACCAACATCCTGGATTGGCTCATGTTATTCCTGCTCAGAAGTCCATTATGATGGAAGCTGGTATGTATACAGTAATTGTAACTTGCCTTTCCCAATAAAAGATGAAATAAAAGAAGAAGAAAAGAACAGAGCAGCAGCAGAGAAGCTAACCTCGGGTCTCAAATCCTGTTTTATTCAACACAGGATTGATGGACAAGCCGTCTAGAAGCGGTGAACTGGGAAATTAAGATTCTGTTTAAAGTCTGAAGGGGAAAAAAACAACAAAAATAAAGTAGTTTCTGTAGATAAATGAGACTTTCTGGCAACATTTTGGTGGAAAACTGAGGATTGACATGAGGTTATCACACAGTGGTGGCAGCATCATGCTGTGGGAAGCAGAGAAGGGAATGTTTGATTCTACCAAAATCTTTAATTGAAATTATTTCTGACCCAAAGTTAAGAAGAAAAAGAAGAAGTGATTGACTTCTATGTGATTGATCTCTAGAAATGTCCAAAGTCTGTTTTATTAGATGTTACTGTTTCCTGGAAAGTTCTAGTCTGATGCACATTTAAACACGTTTCTCTCCCCATCATGGCTGGGATCAGCGAATCAGTGCCTTCTTCTTGTTTCATGGAACTAATGGTGCAATTCTCAACGTACTGGAAACCATTTCCTGTCAACTCAGTTTAGGATTAAAGCTCAGTTTAGGATTAAAGCTGAAAAGATTTTTTTTAAACAAATGTAACATGAGCAGAACTCAAATGTCTGCGATTTGGAAGTTATGATAGAAAAGCAGTTAGCTGTGCAGCCACAGTAAATACAGGGCAGGCGTGGAAGCAAACCTCCTGCAAACCTGCAGAAGCCTTTATTGACTTTCATTGAATTCTGTTTGAAAATTATTCTGAACAAAGTCAGATCCTGATGTGCAAAGCTGTCAAAAAACTTTAAACCTTCAGATAACGGGGGCGTTTCTATCATGTCCGGCTATTTGGGAGATTTATAAATAAAAGAAAAAGGTGGGGGGGGGGGCTAACATGCTGTTAGGAGATGAGCTGAGTGAGCTGCTTGGCAGGAGATGAAGAGCTGCTGGCTGCAGATGACGGGTTTCATGCAGCTGAAAGCATCTATATGCTGTTTCCACTTCCTGTTTCCACTTCCTGTTTCCATTTCCTGTTTCCTGATCTCTTTCCAGGTCTCATCTGAAGTCATTTAAACCGTTTCCAGACTCCAGATATATTACTCCAGATGTTCCAGATTATACTGAGTGGCGCTGACGTCTGGAAGGTGAAATGGAACGATGGTGAAAAGGTGTGAATCCAAACTGAATCCATCCGGGTTTCAAACCAACAGCCTTTAAATGGAAATTCAATCATGATGAAACTAAACCTTTTATTTATAGATTTGTTTGTTTGATAATTTTACTTCCTGAAGTCATTTAATGTCAGATTTCTGTATTTTCTTATCTATAATCTTAGAGGTTCAGAAAAAGCTTATCAGCTATTGCTTATTTTGACACAAAGATCCAAACATGTTAATGTTTTTATAGGATGCTAGTTACTCTATAAAATGATGATATTGTGAGTTTATTTTGTTTTTATCCATTTTTAATGAAGCTCATTCTCCTCATGCACACAGCTAGCTTAGCGACAGGGAAACGTTTGCAGACGTAGCGTCCACCGTCTATTAGCAGCTGATGAAGTAAAGAACTTCAAAGTGTGAAATAAAGTTATGTAATCTAAGCTGCTTTAACCTTCAAACTTCCCGCAGGTCGACCTTAATGAGCCGTTTTCTAAGGGCAGCTGGTTTTATTTGGGGGTTTTATAGTAAAATGGGGCAGTTTATGAGGAAAGTGTTAATTTTTTCAACTGCAAAGATTTTTCTATTCCTTTCAGAGCATCACATCATTAAATAAAATGCAGTTGGTGGTTAAGGACGGCGAACCAAACGCTGAGCCTAACCGTCACGTCTCAGCCGTTCGTCTGCTGAAGGCGTCTCTAAACTAACAATCTTCTGTTTGATGCCATCAGGTCATCATCCATTCAATGGAGCTTTTTACTAGAACTGCTTCTTTAAATCTGCTCCTCAATAAATCTGTTCTGTGATGATGCATCTGAGTTCCACCTGTAAACTTTCCTGGACCGCAGGAAATGTAACTCAAGTGGCGCCGTAAAAATAAACTGCAGTAAAATGTAAACTGAATGCAGTTTATTTATAACATGTTTATGGGAAGCTTTCAGCAGCCGCTCTGACAATAAGCAGGATCATCATTTCCAAGACCTGTTGGAAGAATTATAGTTAAACATCATAAAGTCATGATGGGAAGTTCACGACTCGCTGACAACAGATGCAGCCACAGGCGGGAAACAGGTAGACGGTAACTAGGAAACCATCATTAGAGGCGTTTTCTGACTGGTTTCCCTCCATCATCAGAGCAGCAGAGCTTCCCACCAAACCTGAAACAAAAGTCTTTAATCATCGTTGGTTTTTCTGCAGTGGATCTCCTACCGCCTGCATGGGAGCCACGGGACACTTCACCATCATCTGCACCGTGTGAATGCATCTCTGCATAAATGATAACTCACTGATGAGATAAACAGGAGACATTACTATCAAGCTAACGGGTAGCAACACTGTCCGCTTTCTCTGAACTCAGAGAACCAGGAGGCTCCGCCTTTATTGCACACACGTAACCCTCCGCTTTACAAAGTAGTGCCAAACAAAAACATAACGGGGCAAGCATCGTACTCAACAATCATCAAGGTGAAGTCCCACTGCGGTCCAGTGGTGAGAAGGTTGTAAAGGCCTGGTTCTCCTCCCAGCAGCGCGTCGCAGTGAACTTCTCGCAGATATTTTTGATTTATGCCCAATATTGATGCCTGGTCTGCGCCACAATGCCAGAGGGACAATCGTACCTGCGTTACTGCGACACACACGCAAACCAGCTGGTTTCTGAGAATAAACCAGCCTGAAGATCAGCCCCTCTGGAGGGACCTGCTTCATGATGACGACAACAGGAAGGAAAATAAAGGAGAAGTTATGGCCATCAGTCGCCATCATGATACGGCAGCAGGAGCATTTCAGCTTCTAAGTGAGCAAAGCTCAGTTCAAAGGAAGAGATGAACATTAGTCAGAGCAGCGGCTTCATGAGGGAATGACCCCCCCCCCCAACCTGAGCATGAAGCCCCCGCAGCTCCGACCAACGCTGATATTTAAGGATCCACCCGGCCTGAGGAAGCAGCATCTGACCTTCTCTAAGCCCAGGGGTTAACATTTGGAGGGGGGGGCACCGCCCCTCCCTGTTTTTTCTCTTAGTTCCCAGCCTTAGATGATTTAAATAAATCAAAGCCTCACAGCGACGGTTGAATAGGAAGAATTACACAACCAATAGTTCTGCAGAAGAAGCAAACAAAAGCACTTTGTGACGATTGAGAAATAAACCCTGAACCACCAAACGGCGAAGTCAACTGAGCTGCTTATGACACAACAGAATAAATGGCTTCGCTGCAACTTCAGTACAGACAGATCAACAAAATGAAAAGTGGATTATGATGCATGCAATGAATCATAATCACTTCTAAATAAATGGGTCTGGATGATGATCACCGGCCGTCTCTGAGCAGTTAATGGGGGCTTGTCTCTTTCTGGGGGGTCTGGAAACGACCTGGGTATCCAGGGAATGTCTGAGACACTTGTTGGGCGTTTGTCCTGCAGCACAGAGTCATTCCAGTCATACTTGCAAACACAGAAACTGCAGGCGGCTTCCCGCCACACTTCACGACTCCCAGCCTGATTCATCCTCCATGGAGTCACTCAGTTTCCTGCAACGTTAACTGTAATTCAGCGGGGGAGGGGGTACATAAATCAGAGACGATGAGTGTCTTTATAGCTAACGGTATACATGCCACCAACAGAGCAGTAAGAGTTGCTGCAGGGTGGAGATGTTTTCCTTTAAAGTTGGAAATGACAATAAGAGAAACTCAGCAGAACCTAAAAACTTAACATTTCCTGCAGAAATAAATTCAGAATAATGTAAGCTGAGCAGAACTGCTCCCTAAACAGAAAAGAGCCTCAGAAACATAAGAAATCTGCTCAAAAGAAAAGGAATTTCACAGAATCTATGAAAAATCTTTATAGGCAAACATTCATCTGAAATATCATTGTCCTACTTTTATATAAACTATAAACTCCAAGCCACTAGATGGCAGCGCATCACCCAGGAGCAGCAGAAAGGTCTTAGAAGAAGGTTTAACAAACACATGCAGCAAAGGAGCACAGGTTGGATGCCAACCCGGGTCTAAGGCCTCCATATACGGGTCATGCTCACTAACCACTGCACCACATCATCGTCTTTGTGATGAATCGCATTGTGACACGTATCGCGTTACATACCGGATCGGTTCCTGGTTGGGTTGAGGTCTGAAGACCCAAATGCAGAGACTGAAGCTCAAGATGTTTCTTGCAGATTTAATAACAAAATGGGAACAGAAGCAAAAATCCACAAAATACTGAAAACCAGGAATCCTCAAAACAACGAGGAGTCAAAGAAATGACAACAAACCAGCAACCTGAGCAGGAGGCGCATCTATGGGAGAGAGAAGCAAAGAGCAGGATAATCAGCAGATTGGGAGCAGGTGTGGACAGAGGAGGCTAGAAGGGAGCGAGGAGAAGGAGACTGACAGTGGAAATACCAAAGAACTCAAATACAATCTAATATAAACACAAAATGGAAACAAAATCAATGAAAACTGAAAGAAAAAACTAAATCAGAACCAAAACTATGACAATCAGGAATAACTGCACACCCCCATTTTAAAGCTTTTTAAGATGCTGAAAGATCAACCGATGGAAAGAAAACTTCCATAATGCAGACATGGAGACTAATAGCTCTTAAAATACTTTTATTCCTTCTATGACTCTTTTTTTTACTTACTATTATTATTTTACATTTTATTTATGCTGTAAACTTCCTATCTTTGTTTTTGTAAAACACTTCCAGCTTTAGGAACATCAGCTTTAATGCGATTAGTAACAGGAAATTCAAATATTAATGCAAACAGCTAAAATGGGAACTTTTAATCAACTTTTAATCATATTTTAATCAATATGAAATAATTTTATTAAAAGAATAAAGAAATGCCTTTAGCTTTAACGGAGCGAATATCAGCTGCTTAGAATAAAAAGCAGGAATTTATTTTAGAAACTGAGAGGTGATTCTTGGTTTCAGACTAACTTTCTGTTTGTCCAGTTTAGGATTAAGCAAACCCTGGAGAGGAAACCTAAAGGAAAGGATGTGATGGACGCGTCTCTGCTGGGACCACACAGCATCAGAAATACGCTGGAAGAGCAACAGTTGCTGCTCAGAAAAGAAATGAAACAGGAAACATGAGAAAGAGGCTGTGTGGGTGTCCTGAGGGAGGTCAGAGGTCAAATATGGCTGCAGGTGACCTTCTGACTACAAACCGTCAGGCTGGGTAGCTGAGCCTCACTATTACTTTATTCTTTAGGTCCAATTTTAAACTTTAATCAACATTAATTTCATGTTTTAATTAAGAAAAAAATCAATTCTGTCAAAGTTTGCAATATTTCTTTAGATGATAATTGCATCCATTGAAAATAAGAACATTTGGAGACAATAAGATGAAACAGAGGAGAGAAGAAGCTGGATGATAAACTGTTCTAGACTTTATTAATAGACGAGTAGGTTTAAACTCTGCTCCTAATTTACAGACAGATCTTTGTTATTATTTAGGATCAGAGAAAGCTAGCAGGCTGTGGTTGATCACTGGAGCTCCGCCGCTGGTCCTCCGCGCCACGCCGTGTGGCGTTTCTCACGGCCTTCCAGCTGAACCGAGACGCCTAGCATGATCAAAAGACGGTCCCTCAGGTCTGCAGCTCCTGCGGCTAATAAAAACATCAACTATTGTCTCTCCTGTGCAACATTCTTCTCTCTCGCTGAGCATTAACTCATGGCAACTACTGGGCAGCCTGTGTAACTTTGCAATAATCCCAGTCAACCACAGGGCCGCCTGTGGAGCTGGTTGACAGTTGCCTTTTGTATCTATGCTTCTTTTTCTACGTCTGCTTCTGTCTCCTTGAACCCCAGTGGGCCTCAGCAGATGGCCGCTCACACTGAGCCTGGTTCTGCTGGAGGTTTCTTCCTGTTCAAAGGGAGTTTTTCCTCTCCACTGTCGCTACAAGCATGCTTAGTGTGAGGGATTGCTGAAGAGTCAATGAGTCGATGCAATCAGCTGGTTTTCCTTAGATAGAAAACTTTGAATCAATCTGACTGGATGATCTGGTTGATCTGGATCTATAAAATGACCTGAGGAGACATGATGTGAATCTATAGAAATAAACTGAATAGAATTGAAATGATTAATCAATATTTTTCCTCTGGGTTTTCAGCTTTGCTACAAATCACATTAGTTTTTATACTAACATGTAATGTGCTTTTTTATTCTAATGTTTCTCTGCACTAATCAAAATATTTCCTGGCGGATAAATAAAGTTGAAGCTCGTTGGGTTGAAAATCGTTTTTTCTTCTAGTTTAATCGATAGACTCTGATCATCGGTTTGTGTGATTTTGACTCCTCCTTGTTTTCCAGCCGTCCATCTGTGCGCTGCACACCCAGGAAAAAACTATTACTGCCACCTAAAGGCCTGGAGTGAGAATTGTCTCTTATTCTTGCTAAATGTAACATAAAATTATGATTTTATTATGAATGCTACTGATTATCCTGCTTTTCTTTTTATTAACCTCTAATCTGAGCAAACAAACCATTTTTTATTTTATTTTTTTGCAGTGTCTGAATCTGTTAAAAATGTTTATTTTCCTTTGGGATTAATCAAGTATTTCTGAAATAAATTAACAGTCACAGTCCAATAACCTCTGATGCAACGTTATCTGAAACGAGGCCAAATGTAGATGATTTCATAGAGACACTTTATTTAGAAAGCAGATTAGTAAAAAGCTCAGGAGGTAAAACTTTGAGATCAATCCTGAAACAGCCATTAATTAATGAGAAGTTCTAACTTTGCAGGAATGAAGCTGATGTAACTTGGTCCATCTGCAGACTGGGATGTTTTGAAGCTGGAGACTGAAGGTTTGGCAGCAGATGGAAGAAATGTTTGTCCTGTGGACGTGAAGCAGAAGGACGTTTTCATCAACCAGTCAGAAGGCTGAGGATGCTTTGGAGATTAGAAACCCTTGATCATATTTTATTATATTTTTTATTTTATTTTGGAGGGTTAGATGAAAACGTGGACGTTTGCCTGTGATGAAATATCAGCACATTGGTCTCTGTCATCACAGACACCCTCACCTGGACTGGAAACACCACCTCACTGGTCCAAAGGGCCCAGAAGGTTCCTGCAGACCAGTTAGACAAAATGGAGGCCTGTCCAGGTTAGACCCCGCCTCTTTGTCCAGGTTAGACCCCGCCTCTTTGTCCAGGTTAGACCCCGCCTCTCAGCCACAGACCCCAGCAGCCCCACTGACTGTGGGGTGATCGGAGCGCTGCCGGTTTCCTCTCAGGACAATCAGTCTGATTTTAGTTTTTCGGTGAAACTGAGAATCTTTGCAGCGTTTATCTGATCCTCACAGCTGATCTCAGTTTATCTCATTATCAGATGATCAGAAGCGTCTGAATCATCCGCCGGTCCTTGTTTCCTATAGAAGGAGCTTGTTTTCCTTCTTGGTTGATTGATTTAGCTTCCAGTCAGCGGGCGCCGCCGCCCCGGGGACAAAGGTTCTTTCTCTACCTGTAGCTGCATCAGGTGTTCAGGGAAGCCAGGATTATGAGTCAGTGGCTCAGCAACGCTGCCGGCCCTGCCCTTGTTTGTTAACGCCTGCTAACAGGGAAACGAACGTGACCCGGGTTTGACCCCCGCTGCCATCCTCACCTTTTATAGAAGCAAACTATCCTGCCGTCAACAGGCCATTTATAGGAAGCACAAACATTACAAGATTTACAGTTGATGGAAGCTGTTAAACAAAGCAGCTGAATAAACTCAGGTCACCTCCAGTCATCTTGGCTTCATGATCTTTGCTTTTTCTCCGTCTGCCTGCAGACTGACGGGTTTCACCTCCTTTTGCGGAGCTGAAAACTCGCATGTTAGGATGAAGGTTTTATGATTTAGAACGTCCTTGATTAATAACTGGCTGAATAGAAATAAAAGTTTCATTCAGACCAGAGCTTTCCTGCAGGGAGGGACGTTCGCCACTTCCTGTGTGACGCAGGAAATTAACTTTGTTCCAATATTATTTCACACTAAATAATCCAGAAACAAAACTTTGACAAACTTCTTTAATAAGTTTAAAGTTTTAATAAGTTTCAAAGCCTTCTAATAAGAAGGCTTTGAAACAAACTTTGTTTTTTTTTCTCATTTTTTTTCTTCAAAATCTTCTTTTTAAGACTTTTATGAATTTTTTTTATTAAATGTTCTTTTGTTCTACTGATCATATTCTGTTTAATTAAGCCCAAAATGAACCAATTAAAATGCAAACCAATAGAAATGCTCCTTCATTCGTCCCCCCCAAGGAGTGAACACTTTATGTTCTGGAAAACGCATTTTGAAGAAAAATGCGTTTTGAAAAACTTAATCTGAAAAAACGGTCTGAGATAAAAGCAAAGTTAAAACCTTTTTTAGTTAAGAAGTGTTTTAAAGTTTTATTGTTAAATTAGCATTTACATGTTTTTTTCTCGCCATAATGGAACAGTTTTCACTCCATAGTCTGTGGATTGTTTATTATGGTGTCCTAATCTATGGAGATTAAAGTCTCTCATAGATTAGGACACTGACCTCCTTAATCCCCCAAATCCCAGAGAATTGCTTGGTGGAGAAACTCGGCATAAAAATGATGAGGAAAGAAATGATGGTAGAAGAAATGCTTTAACTCATTATTGGCAGCTGTAGGGTGGCGTTTCACTGCCATCTGGTGGCGTTAGGATGTCACTGCAGAGAGAGTCAGTCTGACTCCTTTCAGGGTTTTAATGTCTTTTTCTCACAAACGGAAAAATTCCTCTCAATGTCGGATGTTTGTTTTTTCTCTTCCTCTGAGGCTCTAATATAATCTACATTATTCTCACTCATTTAAATCAACTGGACCAACTTATTACATAAAATCCTAATCAATACGAGTTCAGATTAACCATCTAGACTGATTGAAGATGGATGAAAGGCCACAGAAATGTAACCGAGCGCATCCATCCATCAATCATCCATCCATCCTTCCATCCATCCATTACTCCTAATAACTCACTGAGGCTCCATTCTTCTTTCTTCTTCTTTTTCTTCCAGGTTTGAAGTCCAGGAGACCAAAGAGTTTCAGCTTTAAATCCGTTTTATTGCAGCATTTATCCATCTTACAGGATCAAATCTGCCAGCAGAAGGAAACCTTTGGATGTTGAAAATAAACTCAAACATTTGCAACATGTAAATTATTTTTTAAACCTTTTGATTGTTCCGTTTTTAAAACTTTTTCTTTAAATTTCCTTTTCTGAAACAAAGTCTCAGCTTCTAATAATAGAGGAACTGATTTCTCCCCATACTGCGGAGGGAAAAGAAGGAGGAGTTTAAATCAGCGTCACTTTATTTTATAATAAAATCAACAAGTCTGAAAAGATTGAGGCAAAAATCAAACAAACATGTTTATTGTGAAACTAATGAACGTAGATATTCATCCGGCAGACGCTGGGACTGCGTGCGCATCTAGCTCTCCTACATCCTTTGCTGACATCACTGGAAATGACTGTTACCTAGGCAACCAGCTTACTGGTAGTACGGCCTGTAGCGGCCCTGGTCTGGATGGTGGGGGCCCGGCATCTGGCCCTGCGGGGGCGGACCCTGCATCCGTGGGGGGGGCGGCCCTCTGGGGGCAGGCCACATGCCCGGGCTCAGCCCCCCCGGCTGGCTGAAGGGGGGGCTGAGGGTGCCCTGGTCCTCAGGGAAGGAGGGGTTATAGTGATGGGGTGGGGGGGCGTTGACAGGAGGGCCGCTGTGCTGCGGCGGGGGCCCTGGGGGCGGGTGGTTCATGTAGGGGGGCAGCTGACCCATG
>NW_015152707.1:8297-10254 GCF_000732505.1 Cyprinodon variegatus | reverse complement strand
CTCATTCATCATCCCCATCCTCATCCTCACCATCCTCATTATCACCATCATCACCATCCTCATCCTCACCATCATCCTCAGCACCATCCTCATCCTCACCATCATCTTCATCATCACCATCACCATCCTCATTCATCATCACCATCCTCATCCTCACCATCCTCATTATCACCATCATCACCATCCTCATCCTCACCATCATCCTCAGCACCATCCTCATCCTCACCATCATCTTCATCATCATCACCATCCTCATCAT
This sequence comes from Cyprinodon variegatus, assembly GCF_000732505.1. Lineage (NCBI taxonomy): Eukaryota > Metazoa > Chordata > Actinopteri > Cyprinodontiformes > Cyprinodontidae > Cyprinodon > Cyprinodon variegatus. The sequence goes on along the minus strand of NW_015152707.1, from coordinate 9,995 downwards.
CATCATCACCATCCTCATCCTCACCATCATCCTCATCATCATCACCATCATCCTCACCATCATCACCATCCTCATCATCATCATCACCATCATCATCCTCATCACCATCCTCATCATCACCATCATCCTCATCCTCACCATCATCCTCATCATCATCACCATCATCCTCACCATCATCACCATCCTCATCATCATCACCATCCTCATCATCATCATCACCATCATCCTCATCCTCATCATCATCATCACCATCATCATCCTCATCATTACCATCCTCATCATCCTCATCACCCTGAGCAGCTTCATTTCTACCAAATCATTACAGTTGATCAGTCAACCTGGTCTTTCAGAGGCCAATTATTAAACTTGAATCAGTTTCATAAAAATCTTCAGAGGATTCGGTTTTATTTTCTCTGCAGTTTCTCTGATGCTTCATATTGTTTAACATCAATACATGAATTATATTGTTACAAAATAAGATATTTATTCTATAATATATAATAAAACGGTTTCTGCTGCTCACCATCCGTCCGTAGAGCTGAATGGGGAGACCACATTTATCACAGAAGTGAATGGGAAGTTTGTCCCTCTCACCGATCAAATTTAACTGTTGGAAGGAAAACAGGGAAATTAAGCTGAAATCATTTAGAAACAGGAGTAATTCTAGAGCAGCGGTTAGCTACCTTGTAATCCCAGAAGAGAGGCTGAGGAAACCTCCTCTGACTCCCAAAGACGTCTCCAGCTTTGGTTCCACAGTCAAATCGCTCCTCCTGCTTGAAGCCAAATTTATCTGCAGGAAGAGAAACTGTCAGACGCAGGACAGAGAGACGGGTTTAGCTTTAGCTTAAAGCTAAGCCTGTTAGCTTTAGCGTCCTGTTAGCTTCAGCGTAAAACTAACAGGCTTAGCTTTAAGCTGGTTTATCATTTATCAGAGTGAACATGAGCTACTAAGTTTACAGATTCAGGACTAAAAAGAAAATCTAAACCAAAGATTTAGCATCATTTTTATCTCAATGATTTAATTATTAAATGATTTTTCTGCCAATAATTTATTGCAGATCAAAAACTAGTTTTTATACTAATTGCTGTTTTCCTGATTTTATTTTTTCCATGGTTTATTTCTCAATCCGTTTTTAACTGATTTTATATATTTTCATTTCTGTTCGTCCAATTTCCAGATGTTGAAACGATGTTTTCCAGAGTTCCTTGAAGCAGGATTAAGGCTTAGCGAGGCTAGTCACCATGGTAACACATGGCTAACCTGCTGCAGCGCAAGCTAGCAGGGGAATCAGAAAAAAATGGAATTAAAAAAATAAAAAATGTTGTTTTAATTGCAGGCCATTAGGCCCCGCCCTCCTTTGGACTCGGCACAGGTGAACAACCCTTCCTGAAAGTTAGCAGCCAAATATCAACACATCCTATGAAAACACAGAGGATTGGATGTGGAGATGTTTCCAGCTGCAGCCGCTCCTCCTTACCGTCCTCTCCAGGGGTGCCTTTACACGGACGCCCGCCGCCGGGTCTCTGCGTGCGCGGCGGCGGTTTGCTCCTTAAGGGCGGCTTTGAAAGCAGCTTAATGGGAATCTGTCTGCGGACGTCCAGGTCGCTCAGCCCCCCCGAGCCGTCGCCTCCTGGAAGATCATTTTCTGTGGATGATATGAAAACGCGACGGTTTGGTCCCAAATATCAGGAGAACAG
>NW_015152707.1:3794-7077 GCF_000732505.1 Cyprinodon variegatus | reverse complement strand
AATTTTGTCTTTTGTGGTTCAGCAGGACTCAGAAATATCTGCAACCCAGAGAGAGACAGACTCACAGGAAACAGACTGAAAATTAAAGTATAAGAAACCAGCAAAAGGATGGATGGATGGATGGATGGATGGATGGATGGATGGATGGATGGATGGAAGGATGATGGATGGATGATGGATGGATGGATGGAAGGATGGATGGATGGAGAATGGATGGACGGACAGACGGAAGTGAAGTTGTGTCCATTCTAGGGATGCAGGATCTATTGATGTTGGCATCCATATCGGCTGTTATTCGTCATTTTTTATACATTAATGTTTTTATTCCCTTTATAAATAAAGCACTAAAGGCAGCCATCTGTCTAGATCTATGAATATCAGAGTACTGTGGTTCTCTTGTGTTCTCAACAATAGGAAAGCATTCAATAAATAGATGTTTGAGCTCATTTTTGGAATGAGGCGTTTTAGTTAGATTACCAAACAGGAAAAAAAAATACTTTTCCGTTTTATTACATCTTATTATTGACAAAAAATCCTGGATACAATTAAATTAGTTAATTGTCACGTTTTATGAATTTTGTGATCATAATATTAACAACATATTAATGCTGCTTGAAAGGCGCATCAGGCGTTTTTGATCAGGCATCTCGGTGGCTACCTAAGGTCTAGCCAATTCTCTTATAGTCAGAAAAAACTATAACTTCTGAAAAAACGCGGATTAAAAACACTTTACTGCTAAATATGTAGGAAAACTATTTAATGCAAACATGAAAATGACCTTAAAACTGAAGCGGATAAACCAAACATGGAGCTTTAGCCGCGTTAGCATTAGCGGCTAACGCTGAGCGCTAGCATTAGCGGCCTGGATTTTGGAACCAACCTCGCATATCGAGTGGTTATTAATGATGATTAACCGCGTTATATGTAGCAATGAATCGTTTCAGGTCATAAAGTTAATGATTCGGTGGGTCTGAAACATGCTAGCTGTCTGCATAATGAAGCACTTTGAATGATTCTGTAGCTAACTGCTAGCTTCCTGTAGCCATAGAGCCACAGCAGAGCAGCAATGCGCCAATTCAGCTAATTATTTTAATCATTAGATGGTTCATGCTAAACTAAAAATGTCCCTCAGAGAACAGAAAGGAACAAACAACAAAAACAAACAGTTTGCTAACAGCGGATAGGCTTAGCTTACCGCCTTGGTCCATGATCCAGCCAGAGCGCAATGCATTATGGGATACCACCACCCGGAGGGGAAATAAAATGAGAGAAAAGTTTCAATAAAATGTTTTTCTTTTTAATTAAAAATGCACATTGTTAGACAAATATTGCCGCTAAGTCTGCAGGTGGTTATGAAGGAGATCAGAATAAATGGAGGAAATAATAATAATAATAATTATTAAAAAAAATTACAGATAATAAAAAAAAATTGAAAGCATGTAGAGATAATTAAATATGTTTCATACATCAATAATAAAACCGCAGTTTATCTAACATGTATTTTATTAGAGAAATGTTCGTCTAAAAGTGTTGGAGACAATAATAAGTACCGCATTCTGCCACAAGATGGCGGTGATGCGCAGCCAGCAGCTCAAACATCTGCAGCTTTAATCAGCTGATTTGATCCTGGTGATTTTTCACCTATTCACTATTTTAGATAAACAACAACAAAGCATCACCTGTCTGATGGCTGCTGGTCACATGACTGTAATAAACAGATCCGGATCATTAAGAGAACTTTTTAAGAATGAATTAAAGCTGTTTGCTGCAGTTCAGAAGAGAACTGCTGGTTTCACTCTATCAAAAGTACCAATGCATTAAATATAGAATATATAGAAACAGAAAAAATAAGATTCGAAAAAATAGAATAAGAATAGATAATAATCAAAAACTATTTAAATGACAAAATCTTTTAATATATTTCATATTATCAATTTTCAAAGTTTGACTTCTCAACTTTTCATTTACAATTTAGATTATTTGCTTGCAACAATAAAGCCCAAACTTTAAAACACTATTTGTAAAGATTGCATTTTTTTTTTTAATGCAAACAATTCAAAAAACAAACATGAAAATAAAAAATCTGTTCAAAATTTCTTTGATGAATTTTATTTCCCTCCATGATAGGAATTACAGTCTTAATGCTGTAAAGTGCATATTTGCACCATATATATTAATGCTCTGAGCTTCCATATCAATGCATGTTTATTTGTGCACTTGATCACTGCTGCACTTTAAGGAATGAAAGCTGCACGAAACAAAATGTTGCTTTGTATCCACTCTGTGTAGAGAAAATAAGAATAAAACATGCCTTATTCAAAGAAAGGGCCCAGCAGATTATTGCTTCCCCCATACTGCTCTGTTCGATTTATATATAAAAATATATAATAAAAAAAAAATAGTTTCATTAAAGTTTATGGAATAATTCATGTTATGGGACATTACAAAAAAAGGTAAAAAAAAGAGAAGATAGCAGAGACAGTTTGACCAAACTTCCTCTGTCTGCTTCATCAGCTACAAAGTGAGATTTAAAAAGAAGAGCACAACTGACTGATATAGATCTACAGACACAGCAGAGATTTTTTAAATGAATTTACAGAAATCAAATATGAAATATTTACTCTCAGGTTTTTGTCATTAACATGTTTTTCCAAACTTCTGCATTCCATTTTTTCAGATTTTGTTTCTGTAAAATATGTTCTTTGTTTGCAACAATAATGGAGCAAAATTAACTCCATATTGAGGGTGAAACTTTCCCTTTATTCTGGTTCTTGTACCAATCAAATAAAAACAAACAAAATAGCCAAACCTCAGTGGATCAATATAGATATATATAATCAATATAGATATATAGATCTAAGAGAGATAGATATATCTATTCTCTGGGTGCTGAAGGTCCACATTAGAGCATTAAGTTCAAGCACCATGTTGGACTCTGGCTGGGCTGCCCTCTGCCTTACAGACAAATTCCCTCCGAATGGCGCCCTCTGCAGGTGTTCCAGGGATGTTCCACCAGAAGGCGCTCCAGGGGACGAACCAGGACACCATGGCTCTGTTCGAAAACCTAGGACGTGTCCTCCAAGGACGCGGTCTACCTAGACTGGATCCTCCAAGGACGCGGTCTTCCTAGACTGGATCCTCCAAGGACGCGGTCTACCTAGACTGGATCCTCCAAGGACGCGGTCTTCCTAGACTGGATCCTCCAAGGACGCGGTCTACCTAGACTGGATCCTCCAAGGACGCGGTCTTCCTAGACTGGATCCTCCAAGGACGCGGTCTACCT
>NW_015152707.1:0-1841 GCF_000732505.1 Cyprinodon variegatus | reverse complement strand
AACCTCCTGCAGCTCAGATCTGCTGTTACTGAAATAAACTCAATAAACCAGGATTCACTTTATTTTCCACTAAAAACTTAATTAAAGTCTTTTGGCTCCAAAACAAAAGCAACAAAAGAAAAAACCTCTTAGCTTTGACCTCTGAGAGAATTACATTAAATTGGACAAACAAAAAACAATCAAATATCCAACATGTTGATGAAACAGTGAATTATAAAAGATATCTGAAAGTTTTAACACAGACTGAGGTTGTTAAGATATTTATTTAAGCACAGCTGCAATGGAAACCATTTAGAAATAAAGTTTATAGTAGAATAATTAGATTTTAAAACTATGTAAATGTAGGAAAAATCTCTATGACGTTTTTGTTACAGTTATTCCTTAATTCCTCACTGACTGTTCAGGTTTGCTTCCTCTTTTTTCAGTTTGTCACCAGTAATCCAGCTTTAATCCACCATGGAGAAGTTCTTCATTAATCTGGGTGTTGAAAAGCTGCAGAGGGAGACCGCATGGCAGGAATCCAGGAAATTCAATGACTGGATGCAGTTTTCAATGGAAACCAGTTTGACCAGATGATCTGATTGTGTCTGTAAAATAATAAACGATGACATCTGCTGTTTATTGGCAGTACAGAAATAAACTGAATAGAATTCCTGCTCCTTGTTGCCCTAAACGATTGCTTAGTTCCCTGATCTGCTTTGATGATTATTTCTGCTGTAAATGAAATTCAAACAAATACGCATCAAAAACATGATGGTTGGTTTTCTGGTTTCCGTTTATTGAACATTATTTCATTACTGAAGTTTTTATGGAGCAAAAATGACCACAACATTTTGTTACAGTATCTCTCTTTGGGTACAAACCGCTAACAAAGTTCAACATCTTTCTATACAAAAAGGGACTAAAGTAAACAAGTCATTTTTTTCTTTCTCACAAGCATCCATAAAAACAGCACGCTCTGCACATCGACTCACTACAGGCATACAGGGCAGGAAACATTCGCAAAGACGGTGATGAGTCGTTTAAATTGATCTTTTTTTTATCCTCTTTTTGCATGAAACGCTTCTCCTCCTTCAAAGAAAGATCGCTCCATCGCTGCGCCACATCGATTGACTCACATTAAACTAAAGGAGAAATTATAAGCCAGGGATAAAAAAAAGGCTTTAGCTTTGTTATCTTTCTTTTTTCTGAAATTCCAGGTTTCAGATTTTAAGCCAAAACTAAGAGCAGAAATTCCTCCTATTTGGAACCATAGTTGTGGTTTTGAACACTTTAGCTGATTAACTTTAACAGTTTCCCACGACCACAAAGTTTTCCGAAGCTCAAGCCTTCAGATTCATTTCCTACCTTCCAGTCAGCTTCATTTTAAAAGTTCACCATTCCTTTTGGTTCTCAAATTCACACAATCAGTAAATGTGTTTTTAGTGGACAAATGAAGGAATTTTGGTCAGGTGGTACGTGCCAAACAGAAGGTATTCAGATGTGAAGTTTGGATGGAAATGAGAGAAGAGAAGCCAGGTTTGAAAAATAACCAGAGTAACGAGAAAAACAGAGCGACGCATCCAGACGTGTTTATTTTAATCCCCCAAATATTCACTGCATTATTCTATAGCAGGGGTCTAACCAGAGCCCTGGTACTGGGTTCATAAAACCAGAGCCCTGGTACTGGGTTCATAAAACCAGAGCCTTGGTACTGGGTTCATAAAACCAGAGCCCTGGTACTGGGTTCATAAAACCAGAGCCTTGGTACTGGGTTCATAAAACCAGAGCCCTGGTACTGGGTTCATAAAACCAGAGCCCTGGTACTGGGTTCATAAAACCAGAGCCCTGGTACTGGGTTC
>NW_015152706.1:36654-39248 GCF_000732505.1 Cyprinodon variegatus | reverse complement strand
CTCAGTCATTTCCTAAAATCTAGTCCTCCACATCTGAATCACAAAGTAGGATGCGTGTGTTTTATATCCAACTACAAACAGACCTGAGTGACAGTCAAGGCTTTATCTGGCCGAGTTTGCCCCAGACATTTGTAGAGGTGCCGACAGATGATTTTGTGAAGGATCAGCCTCGCTTCTGCAAGCTCCGGAGAGGAGGAGTTCAGGATCTGTTCAAACACATTATCTGCAAAGAAAACAGGAACATGGAAGATATCTAAGTAAACTAAGGAACTTAAACTAAAAAACATTTAAGATTATTTGTTAAAATTACACAAACGTTTTACAAAGGGTAGGTTCACTTTAAGACTAGGATGTAAATTCCAGTCATCAAGCCTGATTTCACAGTTAATATAAATCTTCTCTTTATTCTGAATGTACTCTAAATCTCAACCAAGTAAAGATACACGTACAGGGCGTGTGTTCTACGGTAAATTATTTTTCACACCAACAGTTGAGTAAAAAGTCACAATGAGTGGCAGCAAGGAGATCTGAAATCTCTATAAAAAGAGAATGGTGTTATTGCTTGATAAAATTTTCTATCGTCTAGCAAGCAAAGTCCTGGAAAAGACAAAAAACAAGCAAATTAAAGAGGCTGTGGGCTGAAAGACCCAACAGTCAAAACCTAAACAAAAAAAAAGAAAAAAGCAGCCAAGGGGAACGTTGGTGTATCCAAATGTTACGTTGCATGTAATGAGTGTAGAAACGTTCCCCATTTTTCATTATATTTCTCCATTTCATTCATCGTTTTCTCAAATGCTGCCACCTTACCCAGTTCTGAGACCCAATACTGAAACAATGGGCATCTTTCCACTCTCTCATTATTATCTGTTTTTCAATCATTATGTTTTTCGGGAACCAGTTAGCTAGGGGTTTTACCATGTAGTTAAGATCTTTAAGACTCCCTAGTATATAGAATCAGGGCAGAAATTACAGTCATTCCCCGCAATCTCTGAAATATACTTAAGGTACCTTTGGGCATGACCACAAGGCATGAATTAAGTCTGAAGCCCAAAATCTCCAGCAAGTGTAACAGATAGCGCCAGTCTACACAACCAAAAGATTTTTCTGCGTCAACAATTAAACTTTTAGGGACCATGTTAGAAACCTCCTGCCAGGGCTAAGAAAAGGACGGAACAGCTTTTAATGGTCCAAAGTTCTTTGCACAGAGGAAAATTTGCTTTGCGCTATATTTATCTATAAAGATCTGAGTCTGAAGAAAGAACATGAGGCCTTTGATGAAGACCTCCTTCAGAGACAGACAGCTGCATCCAAGGATTGAAAGAGATATTTTTGCAAGTTCTTCCCAGACGCTGTAAGAGTTTATAAGCATCATAGCTCCTATAAAACTCTGTGTACAAACCTGATGTTAGTCACAGTTTTCCCATTTCCTGTACAGGGAAATCCTGTTTTTTTTTTTTTGGTTTGTTTGTTTTTTGCACAAACGTACCTTCATATTTGCCTTTTTTAAACCAGAGTAAGCCGTTTTTAAATAACTTATATTTTTTCTTATTTTGTACATTTTCCCCTCACTGAACAGTCTCCTATAAATTTTTTTTTGTCTTTCACCTGTGTGTGAATCTGCACAAATCAATTGGTCGCTTACAACTGGTATAAATTTCCCCACTGAAGGACATTAAAAGACATGTTTCTATTCTGGAAGTTCAACTGCAAATAAGATAAGGTGTTATAAAAGTTAGAAAGAGCAAACTGTTAAAATTAAACCATATCAGAGTGATTCAGATTTATAAGGACAACTCTAACAGATATATACCGATTTTCTTATACCTATATCTGTATCAGAACATTATAAAACAAAACAGAAAAAAATTGTGGAGGATTTTGGTGAATTTTTTAAAGACCCACCCGCTTCACTTTGAAAGAAAAAATGCACATGCACAAAAGGAATGCCTATTAAGCACGTACGAGAGCATGCACAAGCCCATTTGTCCACGTGCACACTCTGTTTAAAAGTTACTGTTGGCGTTGCTAATAAAAGCTTACTTTCCAAAAGAAGATTTGCAATGTTTCCACTATGTCACACTCACCACTAGTAAGTGAAAATGGGGAAGAGCAGGTACAACAGCGTTACTTAAACACATCACCAGAATGAATTAAGAATTCGAAAAAGAGTATCCTTCACTATACTTTTAACTTTGCATACCAAAAAAAAAGAAAAGGAAAAATTTGTTATTAATGCAGTGCCGTATTGCTGACATAACAGCCACATGAAATTCTAATTTTAATAAAACTTACAGGCAGAAAAAATAACACTGGCGAAGAACACCAAGATCCATTTAGCTTCAATTTAAATGGTAAAAGGCCTGTATAGCGCTTTAAGTCAGAGGACTTGACCAAAGGGCTTTACACTACATTCAATCATTCACACACTGATGGTGGCAAGCTACATTGTAGCCACAGCTACCCTGGGGCTCACTGACAGAAGCGAGGCTGCCGTAGACAGGTGCCATCAGCCCTGTGACCACCAGAGGTAGGCAATGCAGGTGAAGTGTCTTTCCCAAGGACACAACAACACTGAAAGCCGGAGGTTGAACCGA
>NW_015152706.1:32193-33714 GCF_000732505.1 Cyprinodon variegatus | reverse complement strand
TGACAATCCTCAGAACTCAAAGAAAACCCATAACATAATTTTTTTTATATATATATATATATAAAGATAACCCTAACATAAATCTCCCCCCTTTTGTTGTATTTTAATGCTGAAAAATATTTGATACTTTTTGTATTGAAGAAATTGTTAAATTGTGAAAAGAAACACTTGGTAGAAAAAAGAAAGTGTTCAAAAAGAATTTGGATTTTTATTTAGGAAAAAACTAGGTTTAAGCATCTAGGAAAATGTTTAGTTACCACTGCTTTTTACCACTGCACTTTAAAAAAGGCATGCAACCAAATAACTAAACCCATTACCTTATGTATGACTGAGTTTTTATGTTATAACTACATATACACCACTAAGGTGAATGGTAGTAGATCATGTGGTGCTATCTACTGGTCATTTATTGCAAGTGCAACTAAATGTTTAATCCAAGATAGGAGATAATGCAACATTTAGAACAGCTAAAGATTTTGTAAATATTTCTAATGTAAAAAAAAAAAAAAAAAACAGGTTAAAAAAACAACAGCAACAGATATTCATAGTTTTAGCCTGGCTCTCGTTCCAGAATGTGCACCATCTGAAAAGTCTTTTAGAGTTAAATAAACAGTTTTATTTTAGTACTTAACTTGAAGATCTTATTAGGAAAAAACACATTTTTAGCATTATTTGAGCAACAAGTAAGTGTTTTTAAATTGTATAGCACAGAAGAGCCTGTGAGACAGTGGACCACTGAACCCACTCACATCAACAAGAGTGTATTGCTGCAGCGTACAGACCTGCTTTGTCATAGCTCTCATCTCATAGTGCTCATCTGGTGAACTTTAGCATCGCTCTCCCGTGCTCTAACCTTTCAAAGCACCTTAACTTGCATTTTCTGGTGATCAAATGTCTGCTTTTTAATTATTTCTGTACTACCTTAACATGTAGCTACTTACAATGAAAAAAAAAAAATAGAAAGAGAATTTTTCAAGAGATTTTTTAAAGAGATTACTTAAAAACTTGGTTAAGTGAGTCTGATGAATTTAGGATTAGTACATAGCAGAGTGGTAAGGATAATAAACAACAAAGTATGGTTTAACATTGAACATCTTATCACAAAAAAAAGGACAAGTGATGATAGTGATGTTTTAGGGGAGGGGCGGCCTAGTGGTTAGGGCATAGAGCTTGGAATCCTGAGGTTCTGAGTTTGAGCCCCACTCCCACAGATTGCCACTCTGGGTCCATGAGCAAAGCCCCTTAACCCAGGGGTCAGCAACCTGCGGCTCTGGAGCCACATGTAGTTCTTAAGCTTCTCCCTTGCGGCTTTTTCAAAAATGTATGAAAATCAAATTTTTTTGTTTGTTCCTTTGTTTGTTTTACTATGGTATGCAGGAGGTCAAATAAAAATTAACTATGTCTTCCAATGCTGTAAACATTTGTATAATAAATAGCCATAGAGATCAGTGGACATAACTTGCAATCAGCGCGGCGCGGTGCCAGGCAAACAAAGCGGAGTGCAAAGACAGATTTAAGAAG
>NW_015152706.1:27594-29263 GCF_000732505.1 Cyprinodon variegatus | reverse complement strand
GAGAGCTTGAGCAAGTCGTCCAGCCAAGTACCCGACCCTACAGCAAAAGAAAAAAAACACAACAAGACAAAATTAATTAAGGTGTCCTAAGAGAATCACAACTTTTATACTGCCGGGCCAGCTCCACAGCATTCTAATGTTATTCTGGGTCAAAATAGTGTGTTGTTATAGTTTTACAATATTTTATTTTAGATGTGATGTAATAGATCCCCTACTTGAACCGCCACCTTAACCTGGTGGAGGGGCCTGAGCTTGTGCTGGAGGTGGAGCAATACCAGCTAGAAATACATGGCCTGGACTTCAAACATAGCCTGGGTTCTGGAACCCAGCTCCTTGAGAGAGACTCGTCTACTCTGCAGTGGCTCCAGGGGGAGCTGAGGGCTGGGGTGGGTGTGATTGTCTCACCCCGGCTCAGCCGCTTCATGTTGGACTTAAACCTGATTGACAAGAAGGTCGCATAGCTCTCCTCCCGGGGATTCAAAAATCCTACTGGGAGACTTCAACAGTCACCAACAAAACAACAGTGATACCTGGAGGGTTAAGGCAGGTGGTCGGCCAATACAAAGGGAACAAAACTTTTAAAAAGGTTCTATAGATAAGCAAAAAAAAAAAAAAAAAAGTATTGCATTATCTCTATATAGCCCCCCCACACACACACACACACTTCAATACTCATAAATTAAATTACGTAAATTAAATTGTGTTGAAGGCTCAACTACATGTAAAGTCTATATATGGGTGTAATATTTTCTTATGTGAGATGCAGCTAATGATTATTTTGAAAATGGATTAATCTGTCGATGAGTTTTTAAATTAATCAATTCATAATTAGATAGCAAAAGATTCCATAAAGAAGACTTTTTGCAAAATTAAACCAAGGGAAAATAAGGCTTTACCATTTGAGAAGTTCTGGATAGAGCATATTGACAGACAGATTAGATCAAACATTTTACTTTAAAATTTTGGTATAATTGCTAGTCAAGATGGATTGCTCTTTCAGCTAAAGGCATATTTAAGAGTCTCTATACTCCTGTGGTAAATTCAATTGGAATGTATGGGAGGGGCTTCTTATGTAAAAAGAATGGGGGAAATCTGATAGACAGAAAGCAGTGCATAGGGGAGGCAGCATCAGCAAAAAGTGAAACTAAAAATGATATAACTGAACAAAAATGCATATAACTAAATTTAAACTTATTTCAGTTAACATTTTGGAAAAAATATTTTCCTTTTAACCCAACTATGGACTACTTAGCACTGGTTTATCACCTACAGTCCAGATTAAATACTCAGAGGTATTAATATGTTTGCAAGACACTGAGTAAACCTCTTTCTCCTGAATCCATGACTTAATTAGATGCAATAAAACCAAGATATTTACCCAATGCTGTGTTCAAAGCGGTTATGGGACGCGCCTGGAAAAACATAATATGTGCCTCCAAGTTGCTTGATGTTTCGAAGTCGCTGAAACTGAGGAGTGTCAATGATTTTGATGAGAAGCGGGTGTAGCTCCACATGGCCGTGAATGGGATCATTAAAAACCTGACAGAAAACAGAAAAAAAAATTATCAACACATAAAAGGGTTTAAAATGACAAACCAAGAAACTGCTGAACATATTAGTTTATGTTTGAAACATTTGCAAAATTGATTAAAAATATAGAGCCCAAATC
>NW_015152706.1:22660-24099 GCF_000732505.1 Cyprinodon variegatus | reverse complement strand
GTTTTTGTTTTATGTTTACATTGGGCCCTTGATTTTACATTATTACATCATGTTCTACTCAACTATATAAGTTTTGTGTCATTTGGAGCTGTTCTGAAGATATTCTGTTAGGTTATATTAAGTAAGTAATAGTCTACCTATGGGCAACGACTTGAAGGCACAAACTAAACTGTTCATAATTTATCATTTATGGTACACAAGCATTCATAACATGTAGGCGAATCACTGTCCCCCAGACATCCGCGGTTATATTTTTAGATTAATATTTTTAAAAACAAAGTGCCACATGTATGACGTCATCCACGCATCAGACTGGAGTTGTGACAGGCAGCCCGGGCCACAGGCGGCTACGCTCTACCCCTTCTATTCATTCGGCTAGCTAATCTGAATCGTTCAATTCCATTAGAGAGAAAGACCATCTGTGGTAGTAGCACTAGACATCTTCCAGGCATGTGAGTAAAACTAGCAGCAGTTCAGCTGACAGGCTGAATGAATAGTAGCCGGCGCGGGCGATGATGTCATATCCGCGCAGCTTCATTTTTCTTAAAAAATATAACCGCAGATATCTGGGGAACAGTGATTCACCTACATGTTATGAAAGCTAGCGTACCATAAATGATAAATTATGAACAGTTTAGTTAGTGCCTTCAACTTGTTGCCCATATATGGAGACGATTAAGGCCACTGGGAAAAAAATTATTTTTAAATTTTATTTCAGTTTAATATGGGAAAAAAGTCAGAATTCTGTCTTTTTTCTCAGAATTCTGACTTTAATCTCAGAGTTCTGAATTTTTTTCTCAGAATTCTGACTTTAATCTTAGAATTTTGGACCTTAATGTAGATGGGCACCATAAAGGAAGAAATGTGGGAGCATTCGGCTTCACTGACAAAGATGTGAGTTGTTTGAGAGGGCGGTATGGCGGACGTGTCTGTGCTGCTCTGGCTTCGTCCGGTGGGGGAGCAGCGTGGTTCGCTCCGCTCTGGCTTTGTGCTGCCTGCGGACTGCTGGGGGGGTGATTGCGCCGGCTGCGGTCTGCTCTTCTTGCTTCTTCTCTGCTCTTCTCTGTGGGGCCGGAGCGTTTCGGTCGGTGCCGTGGGGGGGCTGGTGTTTTCGGTGCCCGGCCCTACTTCAGGGTGGCCGGCTGCCGGCGGAGCCCGCGGGGCTGTCTCTCCTCCTCCCTTGGTGGGGGTCTGATTTCCAGGGCTGGCCCCTCCTTGGTGCCTTCGCTCTTGGTGTCCCTTTGGGCGCCTGGGGCTTTGGGTCTCCCGGCGTTGGACTCAGTGCTCTGGGGGGTGTGCCTCTCCAGCTCTCCACAACCACTATTGAGCATTTTTTCTATGGATAAACTTTACATGCACAAGTTCACCCTCACAAACAATTACAGGTGCTTGGCTCTAGGTACTCAGAGATTCACTTCCATACAGAAACCCCACATTCA
>NW_015152706.1:19300-22285 GCF_000732505.1 Cyprinodon variegatus | reverse complement strand
TAGTATCAGGTGGATTTAAGAGGAAATTTTCGCACCATTATATCTGCAGAGAGATGTCCTAATCCACATTTTCGTGGGGGTTACCAAGTGTCACGCCATTGCTTGACAGTCTCTCTGAGGGAATTTGTTTTTACCTTTTTGGCCTCTGCTTCAATCTGCCATAGTTTTCTGAGGCTGTGCAGGATCTGCAGACGGTCCCCGAGACACCTGAAGGGAACAATCAGATGTTAAGAGGTCTCTGAGAGCCAACGCCTCCATGTGGAGGCAGAGGAGGAAGTGCTTGACACATTTCCACTCATCAATGATGCCACGCTATTTTATCAGTAGTCTTTTCTTACTTTATGCCAATCTTTTCCAGGTCTGCATCCCTCAGGTACCTCAGCCCCACACCTGTAATCTTCTCAGCTGCATGAAAACAAAGCAAAAGAACGCAAATGGACTTTAATGAGCTGCAGAACAAACATCTAAGTTCTACATAGGTCACATTTTGTGGAGAGCGGATTGAAGTGAGAGCAAACCTCTGAATATTTCCTCCCATTTTCCGAGTCCTTCCCTTTGCAGGTACTGACATGTTTCTCCGATTCCCCACCGCATGAAGTCAGAATCCGGCTGCCAGACGGGAACCAGCGACACTCTCTTCTGCGGCGTGTGGAACTTGTCGCCCGGGCTCACAGATGGCTCTGCGGGTCGCTTACGATTCTCCATGTTAACCGCAGTAACAGGCCTTTAGGTGAATTTCTGAATAAAGATCTGAACAAGTCAGAGGCAGACTCTCCGAACTCGCAGAGAAACTGCTGATCCGGCACAGAAATCGGCGACGAGCTGAAAAATACCCGGGGTTTTGTGTTTTCGCCGGGACCTGTTACGTCAGAGAAACACGTCGGCTTGTTTCCGGTTGTGCCTTTCAGAATAAATGACCACACGTTAGAATGAAAGAAAACTGTTTTTTATGAAATTGTTGTAAGATGTGTTAAAGTTATCATGATTTAGATTATCTTCAGATAACTCTTGCTCTTTAGACTTAATGGCAGCAGGAGGACATAGTGAGCACCTTTTCTTACACTATTTTCTCTTCATAGTGTTCATGTCAGCATAGAAAAAGATTATTACTGTAACTATATTGTAGGGTTCAAAAATAAGCAAAGCCCGTACCCTTAATATATCCAAAGACAAGTTGTCCAGATGATTCGTCCAAGAAATCCACGGAGACGTTATTGCATTTAAAAGTGTTTTAGTGAGTAGATAGGATAAAGGGGTGCCAAACATACATACAAAAAATAAGGGCGACAGAGGTCAGAAACCCATCATCCTTAAAAAGTGACACATATGCATCCTTAACCCAAAGAAGTAATGAAAATGATAACAAAATAACCACAACAGCTAAATATACAAATTTCCCAAATTAATATGAATTACCATTGATATTTAATAATTTCAAGAAAAGGTAATTTAGCAAGAAAAACTAAGCATTAAGCATAATGCATTTATAAGGTCTTATTTTTTTCTTTCTCTTTTCTGTGTTTAGTCGTCTCATTATCTTGAGCAGATACATATTTCTTGCTATATTTATATAAAAATATTTTAGAAAAAACGGTCTCCCCGCATAGTCCTGGGCGAGGTAGTTGGATCCTCTATCTTGAGCTCAGATCCTCTACCAGAGCCCTGGGACCTTGAGGGTTCTGCACTGGGCCTCTATTGCTCAAGGCCTGCCCCTGTGCTGCCATGGTCAGTGCCTCTGTGTTGTCCTTCAGCGCAGCCCTCTCTAGTCACTGGCAGGATTTGCTCATATCAGCCACTTCAGCTATCTGTCAGTGGTACATCCCATGCAGGGGTTTTTCCTCCTATGATGGCTCCTTAAGTTCCTTCATTTTTCTTTTCCAATTAGCCTGGTCTGGTGTTATAATTGACTTGTTTTAAGGAACCATTTTGTGCCTATTTATCAATCCATTTTAGATTTTTTAAATGTACACTGCTTGTTCTTTTTTCTTTCATTGATAGCTTTATTTTCATTTATATCTTGGGGGATTCTTGGTTATCCGGATAGATTTAGGACTATATGGACCCTTGGTAAACTGGCCCACTGTTGGCCAGTTTTGCTTTATATAAGTTTCTTTTATTATTAATCTTTAATTTAAGTTTCCAAAAAAAAAATTAAACCAATTTAACACTAATTTTAGTCAGAATTGGTTTGTCTGAGTTATCTTGCACATTTGTTTACAACAAACTGCAGTTAGTACTGAATCCTCGTATAACGATGAAACTGAAATGTATGAGATAAAAAAGGAAATGCTAATCAAAATAAATAAATAAACATATATATATATATATATATATATATATATATATATATATATATATATATATACATATATATACACAGTATATGTTTTCTGGTCTTACGATATGATAGTGGCCACCACCGCTTCCTAATATTTTCTGACGTATCTTCCTCTGCGTGACGCAACAGAGGCGGGTTAAAAAAACTAAACAAAAAAAAGATGTAGTTCTTTGAAAATTTGGCGATCAGATGTCACACAAATACTTTGTTAAACTCCACCCGTTCGATGCCATAATTATAACAACACATCTGCGTGTGGTATCAAAAACACAGGGCCTTAAAAAGCTATATAATATTTAAAACAAACATGATTTTAATGCTAGAATGGAAAATACCAAAAAGCCATTTTGCATTTGGTTTCTAAACAGACTATGAAACACGAGGGTTAACAAAAAGACAAAAAAGGGAAAGAAGCATAAATAGCATTACTATCTATATATTAAGAACTTTATCCCTGTATACTTTAATTCCAATAAATTGAAAGCTCTCAGTTACTAAGTGTCTTTGAATGTAGCAAAAAAAAAAAAACCTTAATTGGCTACATTCCATATCTATCAATTCATTGATAAGTTGGTTGATGGATTTATTGATTTTGTTATTGCTATTTTTAAGTTGAAAGTATGTTTACATAAGTTTGCATGGTCAAA
>NW_015152706.1:14178-15150 GCF_000732505.1 Cyprinodon variegatus | reverse complement strand
ATCAAGGAGCAGATCGCAGGTCCGATGGAGAGCAGTTTGGCGCGAGGAGAAAAGGTAAACCGTGTCTAAACTAAAACTGAAGCACACTGCAGGACTCTATGCCTTCCATGTATGAATGATAACTTTAGCCAGAGTGATTTTATTTTCCAAAATTTCTGTTGAATGGTGCCTCTTTGGCTGTTACTTTCATCACCATCTTGATTTCCCAAAGTAATCATTAGTTCATCATCATCTAACACTTTTGCTACTATTTGCTGGGTTTTTTCTGACAGCTAGTCATCTTCACTTCTGTTAGCCTCCACTTAAGTTGAGGAATTTATGACTGAGACCTACTTAGCACTTTCCTCATGGCTGCAGTTATCTTTCAAAATAAAGCTTTGCGTCTATTTTTTTTTTTTTTTGAACTTTACTGATCTCACACTGGAGAAAGTTACCTTTACATTTAACCCATTCCCTTGGGGAGCAGTGTGAGGTTAAAGCAGGGGTTGGCAACCCAAACTGCTCAAAGAGCCATATGGGACCAAAACAGCAAAAAATAAATCTGTCTGGAGCCACAAAAGCCAGTAAAAATCTTATATAAGCCTCTTATGGCAACACAGGCTCTAAGTGTATTATTCCACTATAGAAAAGGAGTATGTGGGCTTAAATATGTAATAAGCATTCAGGATTAAATGTTTATCCTGGAGCAAATGCCAAATAGCAGTATGAGGTGAGGGAGAAGCAGTGAACACTCTCACCGCGCACCGCTCTCTCTGCACGCCGCTTCACTGCCCTTTACCGTGCGGTTTAGATTTTGTTGCATTGATGAAATTATAGAAACACAATAAAGGAATATTTCTATGGTGGACGTATTGCCCTTTGAGAGGATTTGATTGATTCATGAGGAACCAAGCAGGAACTGACATCCATCATAGCAAAGCTCTCTAACCCTGAAATCCCACATCCTCCCTCCCCAGCATTCCTTGGTGTTTT
>NW_015152706.1:11274-12466 GCF_000732505.1 Cyprinodon variegatus | reverse complement strand
AGTTGCAGCCCTACACTGAAACCTTCACCGAACTGCTGCATCTCACATAAGAAAATATTACACCCATAGATAGACTTTACATGTAGTTGAGCCTTCAACACAATTTCATTTACGTCATTTAATTTATGAGTATTAAAGTGTGTGTGTGTGTGGGGGGCCTATATAGAGATAATGCAATGCAATACTTTTTTTTTTTTGCTTGTCTATAGAACTTTTTTAAAAGTTTTGTTCCCTTTGTATTGGCCAACCACCTGCCCTAACCCTCCAGGTATCACTGTTGTTTTGTCGGTGTTGAAGTCTCCCAGTAGGATGTTTGAATCCCCGGGAGGAGAGCTATACGACCTTCTTGTCCACCCGGTTTGCTGTGGACAATGCTGTGGAGCTGGCCCGGCAGTATAAAAGTTGTTGTTCTCTTAGGACACCTTAATTAATTTTGTCTTGTTGTGTTTTTTTTCTTTTGCTGTAGGGTCGGGTACTTGGCTGGACGACTTGCTCAAGCTCTCAATGACAGGCAACCAGAGCTCCTCATCTCTCGCAGGGACATTCTTTGTGTGGAAATTGCTGGACTGTGCCATGACCTGGGTGGGTGTTGCTTTGTGCACATAGCTTCACAACATCTGTTGGAAAACTAGCAGCCTTCTGGCATTGTATTGTTTTCACCGGTTTAACTGAACATAAATCATTTTTTCTGATGGAGAAGGGAAGTAATTTAACTGCATCTTTCCAATCCAAATTACCTAGAATAACAAAGCTGTTCCACCAGGTCTCTTTTATTGGTCAATCAAGGGATTAATTTGTGTCAGAAGCCAATTCTTTAAACTAATGCAATTATAAATGCCCTCAGTGTGTAGAGCAATATTAAATTATCTTCTTATCTCAGGAGACTTGAGGCCTCTTAAAGGAAATAAACAGAGTAGCTGAGTTTGGTGTATAAACCTATATGTCCAAAACTAAGACAATTGCTTTAGGTTTGATGTTAGTCATCTAAACTTATATTCATAAAGGTTAAGTATCAGTTTCTGAGTGAATAGAAGTGTAAATATGAATCATCATTTTCCACACTATGAAACATTTTTTTTTTATTGTGGACTGAAATTACCTTTAGGCCCAATGCTGCTCTTGTTCTCCTTTCAGGACACGGACCTTTCTCCCATATGTTTGACGGCATGTTTATCCCCAAAGCACGCCCAGG
>NW_015152706.1:3602-7460 GCF_000732505.1 Cyprinodon variegatus | reverse complement strand
CAGAGTCGACTCTGGTGACTCGCTCTAGAGAAACCAGTATTTAGAATGCAAATATTTTTAACCACCTGGAGATGACTCGTCCTAAGAACATTTCAAGAAAGATGCAAATCAATCATCCACCCATAGTCTATTGGTGTGAGTTGCATATTTTGCAGTATGTATCACTAGAATAGAAGAATCAGCTTTATTGTCATTGTCACAGGTACAAAGCAATGAAATGAACTCTGCATTTAACTCATCCCCTTGGGGAGCAGTGGGCTGCCAATGTGTGGCGCCCTTGGAGCAGTGTGGGGGGTTAAAGGTCTTGCTCAGGGACCCAGAGTGGCAGAGGGAGTGGGGCTCGCACTCAGAACCTCTGGATTCCAAGCCCAATGCCCTAACCACTAGGCTGCCACTCGCCGAAATTAATAACTCCCCCATTTTTAGACTGCTTTTATGTAGTTTCTTTGGAGTTAGGTTATTTATGCCTATTCGGGGTGGCTGGCTGCCGGCGGAGCCCGTGGACTTGTCCCTGCTGCTCCTGGGGGCTCTTGCATTGCGGTGGCTGGTGGATTTCCTCTGGTCTCTCCTCTTCCCTTGGAGGGGCGGATTTCCTGGGTTGGCCCCTCCTGGGTGCCTTTGGTCTGGGGATCCCTTTGGGTGTCTGGGGTTTTGGGACCCGTGGCGCTTGCCTCGGTGCTCTGGGGGGGGCGGGTCTTTGGCTTTTCACAACCACTTTTGAGCATTTTACCTTTGTGAGAGTGCACTTGTGCATGTAAAGTTTATCCAAAAAACTACAGCTGCTTGGTTCCAGGTACTTAGAGATTCACTTCCATACAGAAAGCCCATATTCTAAGCTTCAGCTACCACAGTATACATGTCAGATTAAATCATTATACTTATACTTCAGCAATAGTATCAAGGTGCTTCTTTAGTGTATCTTTTATACTATATTGGTTGGTTGTGTTGTTTTTACAACTCTAAGCAGGTGATGAAGCAGACTGAAGACGTTTTATCGTTGTCTCTCTTCTTTCTCCTCTTTCTTTCTTCTTTTCTCCTTTTTCCCGTTTTCCTTTCGTGTTCTACTTATATTGCAGTGTCCATATAATCTGTAATACTCTCTGCATAATATAATAAAGCTTAATGCATAAATCAAGCAGAACACTATTGCAATAGCATTACTGCTCCCTTTGTGAAAGCAAAATCTGTTGGGCCCTTTTTGGCATCAAGACAAATATTCTTATTGTCACATTGCCAGACAGGAAACTGTTAAAAAAAAAAAAAAAAATTATTTTCTTTCAACAAACTAAAACTTGCAGCACTGGATTCTCTGGTCTGGATTTTTGTGGAGTATGAACTTTAAAAGCAATGAACTCTACAGTAAATGACTACGCCTAATTCATAAACACATGTTCTTGTTTTGTCTCCATAGTGGCCATACAAAGGCCGTACTAAAGACAAGTCCTTCCTCTATGAGATTGTTGCAAACAAAAGGAACGGCATTGACGTGGATAAGTGGGATTATTTTGCCAGGTGGTGCNCTAAAGTTTCTGTTTACAGAAGGATTTTATTGAGGGTAAAAAAAATCTGTGCAGGCCAGCCAGAGCTTCTGTGGTGAGCTCAATAGATGTGATAACGACACAGTTCAGGGCTTAGACTGATAAAGAGAAGTAATTAGATCTACTTAACTCAAACTATTATATAACCTGCAACCACCCAAACATGAGTTAAAACTAGAGTTTAAATAATCCTGTTGCAACCAATGTAACCATTGAGCCCTTCCTGTCTCACTCAGAGGTTTTAAGATTGTCACTTTAGGCTGATTTTTGTCCTGCTCTGTCTGTTTCTGCCTCTTGCAGCACGAGGCCGCCTCTTTGAAAATGTTTGACTACCTTGTGGAAGACAATGGCTTGAAGCCAGTTATGGAGGAGCACGGCCTGGTGCTCCCAGAGGACCTGGACTTCATCAAGGAGCAAAACGCAGGTCCGATGGAGAGCAGTTTGGCTCGAGGAGAAAAGGTAAACCGTGTCTAAACTAAAACTGAAGCACACTGCAGGGCTCTATGCCTTCCATTGCTTTGTTTGCCTGGCACCGCGCCGCGCTGATTGCAAGTTATGACCACTGATCTCTATGGCTATTATACAAATGTTTACAGCATTGGAAAACATAATTAATTTTTGTTTGACCTCCTGCACACCATATCAAAACAAACAAACAAACAAAAAAATTTGATTTTCATAAATTTTTGAAAAAGCCGCAAGGGAGAAGCTAAAGAGCCACATGCGGCTTCGGAGCCGCAGGTTGCCGACCCCTGTGTTAAGGGTATTTGCTCATGGACCCAGAGTGGCAATCTGTGGGAGTGGGGCTCAAACTCAGAACCTCAGAATTCCAAGCTCTATACCCTAACCACTAGGCCGCCACTCCCCTAAAACATCACTATCATCACTTGTCCTTTTTTTGTGATAAGATGTTCAATGTTAAACCATACTTTGTTGTTTATTATCCTTACCACTCTGCTATGTACTAATCCTAAATTCATCAGACTCACTTAACCAAGTTTTTAAGTAATCTCTTTAAAAAATCTCTTGAAAAATTCTCTTTCTATTTTTTTTTTTTCATTGTAAGTAGCTACATGTTAAGGTAGTACAGAAATAATTAAAAAGCAGACATTTGATCACCAGAAAATGCAAGTTAAGGTGCTTTGAAAGGTTAGAGCACGGGAGAGCGATGCTAAAGTTCACCAGATGAGCACTATGAGATGAGAGCTATGACAAAGCAGGTCTGTACGCTGCAGCAATACACTCTTGTTGATGTGAGTGGGTTCAGTGGTCCACTGTCTCACAGGCTCTTCTGTGCTATACAATTTAAAAACACTTACTTGTTGCTCAAATAATGCTAAAAATGTGTTTTTTCCTAATAAGATCTTCAAGTTAAGTACTAAAATAAAACTGTTTATTTAACTCTAAAAGACTTTTCAGATGGTGCACATTCTGGAACGAGAGCCAGGCTAAAACTATGAATATCTGTTGCTGTTGTTTTTTTAACCTGTTTTTTTTTTTTTTTTTTACATTAGAAATATTTACAAAATCTTTAGCTGTTCTAAATGTCGCATTATCTCCTATCTTGGATTAAACATTTAGTTGCACTTGCAATAAATGACCAGTAGATGGCACCACATGATCTACTACCATTCACCTTATTGGTGTATATGTAGTTATAACATAAAAACTCAGTCATACATAAGGTAATGGGTTTAGTTATTTGGTTGCATGCCTTTTTTAAAGTGCAGTGGTAAAAAGCAGTGGTAACTAAACGTTTTCCTAGATGCTTAAATCTTATTTTTTCCTAAATAAAAATCCATATATATATATATATATATATATATATATCTTTGGCTCTTCACAACCACTATTGAGCATTTTACCTTTGTGAGAGTGCACTTGTGCATGTAAAGTTTATCCAAACAACTACAGCTGCTTGGTTCCAGGAGATTTACTTCCATACAGAAAGCCCATATTCTAAGCTTCAGCTACCACAGTATACATGTCAGACTAAATAATTCTCCTTATACTTCAGCAATAGTATCAAGGTGCTTCTTTAGTGTATCTCTTATACTATTTTGGTTGGTTCTGTTGTTTTTACATCTCTTAGCAGGTGATGAAGCAGACTGAAGACGTTTTAGCGTTGTCTCTCTTCTATATCCTCTTTCTTTCATCTTTTCTCCTTTTCCCGTTTTCCTTTCGTGTTCTACTTATATTGCAGTGTCCATATAATCTGTAATACTATCTGCATAATATAATAAAGCTTAATGCATAAATCAAGCGGAACACTATTGCAATAGCATTACTGCTCCCTTTGAGAAAGCAAAATCTGTTGGGC
>NW_015152706.1:0-1971 GCF_000732505.1 Cyprinodon variegatus | reverse complement strand
ATAGGAGACTGTTCAGTGAGGGCAAATGTACAAAATAAGAAAAAATATAAGTTATTTAAAAACGGCTTACTCTGGTTTAAAAAAGGCAAATATGAAGGTACTTTTGTGCAAAAAACGAAAAAAAAAACAAGATTTTCTTGTACAAGAAATGGGAAAACTGTGACTAACATCAGGTTTGTACACAGAATTTTATAGGAGCTATGATGCTTATAAAATCTTACAGCGTCTGGGAAGAACTTGCAAAAATATCTCCTTCAATCCTTGGATGCAGCTGTCTGTCTCTGAAGGAGGTCTTCATCAAAGGCCTCATGTGCTTTCTTCAGATCTTTATAGATAAATAACGTGCAAAGCAAATTTTCCTCTGTGCAAAGAACTTTGGACCATTAAAAGTTGTTCCGTCCTTTTCTTATCCCTGGCAAGAGGTTTCTAACATGGTCCCTAACAGTTTAATTGTTGACACAGAAAAATCTTTTGGTTGTGTAGAATGGCGCTTTCTGTTACACTTGCTGGAGATTTTGGGCTTCAGACTTAATTCATGCATTGTGGTCATGCCCAAAGGTACCTTAAGTATATTTCAGAGATGGCGGGGATGGACTGTAATCTCTGCCCCGAACTCTATATACTAGGGAGTCTTAAAGATCTTAACTACATGGTAAAACCCCTAGCTAACTGGTTCCCGACAATCATAATGTTTGGAAAACAGATAATAATGAGAGAGTGGAAAGATGTCCATTGTTTCAGTATTGGGTCTCAGAACTGGGTAAGGTGGCGGCATTTGAGAAAACGATGAATGAAATGGAGAAATATAATGAAAAATGGGGAACATTTCTACACTCATTACATGCAACGTAACATTTTGATACTCCAACGTTCCCCTTGGCTGCTTTTTTCTTTTTTTTGTTTAGGTTTTGACTGTTGGGTCTTTCAGCCCACAGCCTCTTTAATTTGCTTGTTTTTTGTCTTTTCCAGGACTTTGCCTTTCTCTTTTTATAGAGCTCCTTCTTTTCATTTCAGATCTCCTTGCTGCCACCCATTGTGACTTTTTACTCAACTGTTGGTNGATATGGGCATGTATTAACAGTGCTAATTCTTTCTGTCATTAAGGAAATCATTCATGGATGGGAGGCAGATTTGGCTAAGGCCATCCCTCAGAATGGCTCCCAAGATGCTGATCTGAAGCCAGAGGATTTTGTAGTCAGTGTGAGTATTATTATTATTATTATATTTCTTTTCTTTTGATTCATTCAAATTCATATTTCAGAAAAGAATAAACATTTTATTTATTTTCCACAATGGAGAAAATGTGGTGGCTCATCCTATGGAATCCAACAAAAAAAAAATATAATAATTATATGGAAGGAAATATTACCTAATAGAATAAAATCCACACTCAATAAACCAATGCTTTTTTTTAAACTACCTTTGATTACATTTCAGTATATTTATTTTAAGTTCTATATATTCATTTGACCATATTTTCTTACTCTACCTTGCAAAAGCCCTTTTTGTACAGCAAAATGAGAAAATATCTTCTCAACCAAAGGAGAAGGTTGACACTTATGGCTGTATGGTTACAGTTTAACCCTGTAAATTTGAAGCACAAAGAATTTGTCACCACTTTGTGTTAATATAGTATTATGTGGCTGAGATTTTATTACCGTAAGATAAGTTACTGTCTTAGGCAGAAACTGTGATATCAAACATCTACAAATGTGTATTAAAACTGCATCTAATCGCTTCGACCATAGTGAGCATTTGATACCCAACATCTACAGGCTCATGCACTAGAGGTGATTCCCAACTAGGCGTACTCGTACCCCTAGTGGCCTGTGAGTGCTTTGCAAGGGGGTACATGAAAATATTTTGTTTCTCATATAAAATAGGGCTGGGATCTGTTCTGCTTTGTCAGGACCCACCTGAAATATAAAACAAGCTTTTTTTTCAACCAAAAAGAAAGTTTTTCTTTTATCT
>NW_015152705.1:38203-39257 GCF_000732505.1 Cyprinodon variegatus | reverse complement strand
TATATTGTCTTGTTCCATTTGCAAAGTGTCTCACCTGCTCAATTCAAGAACAATTCACTTATTTTAAGAAAAAAAAAAAGTTATTTAGAGTTTTTTTTTTTTTAGTGAACCAGTCTTTCAAAATAAATATTTCACAACATACATTTAAAGGCCGGACAAAATCTACTTTCCATCCCAGTTCGTCTCACATTCCATTTAGTTTTTTTTTTTTTTCTTAGACTGACATCATTGAAATAAACAAAAACATTCATCATCTTTTAGTCCATGTTTTCCCACTTTGCTTCAGGTTAAGTTTGTTGATTCCTGCAAACGGAAACCAAGGAAAAAGTTCTGGAGGTCAACAGTCAGTCTCCAGTCCTCAGCACTGCTCCTCCCCCAGAGAGTCCGTGTTCTCCCCATGGTCTATGGAGGCTGACGTGCCCCTTATTTTACCATGCATCTGACCCGGACCCGGCCCAGGACCCGGCCCAGCTCTGGGGGCGCCGTGTCCAGGGTAGACCTCCACTGTGCTGGAGATGGACTGGAGGGAGCGGTCCCCGAAGTAGTGGAAGGCTTCCTGGTCCAGGTAGTTCTGCTCCTCACGCAGCCCCTGCTCAAACAGCTTGCGTTTGTGTCGAAACTCGATGACTGTCTTGGTGTAGGAGTTGAGGGTGGTGACGGAGGCGGCCATGCAGCAGGTGAAGGAACCCCACGCCATGCTGGTAAAAAAAAAGGACGGTAAAGGTGAGAGTCACACTGATACGGCACTGACCAAGAACATTCACACCTTCAGAGATTAAATCTTTTGTAAATTTACCTTACATGTTTCAAATTAAACTAAATTTAAAATCAGACAAAGACGGTCTGAGAAAAATTAAATGCGTTTTTGAAAAAGAAAATTCTTCTTTTACTGCTTTCTCCCCAAATACATTTTCTGTCTAAAAAGTGCCAAAGGCCTCGTCTTCTCGGACGCTTGTGTTCATTGAAGTGAGTCCCACATCTTGAGCAATTTTGAAGTGTGTGCAGATGCATCTGTATGGAGTAAATTTTATTTCATTATTGTATCAAACAAAAG
>NW_015152705.1:30490-32763 GCF_000732505.1 Cyprinodon variegatus | reverse complement strand
GAGTCCCACATCTTGAGCAATTTTGAAGTGTGTGCAGATGCATCTGTATGGAGTAAATTTTATTTCATTATTGTATCAAACAAAAGGAAAAAAAAGTGAAATCGATATTTAAAAACATTGTAACACAGAAATTAAGCTTTGAACATTTTTATATCAACATTTTTAGGAGTAACTGCTTTTTTTTCCTCAGATTTTTTTTTCTTCCCCCCAAAAACATTTTTTTTTTTATTGTACTTTTCAAATGTCATTCTTTTTTTCAAAATGTATTATTCCAGAATTTTTCTTTGTGTACAGATTTTATATTTTCAAATATATATATTTTTTAAACCCAGCCCAGGGTGCAGATGAGGAATTGAGTTTAACACACTTCTCTGCAGCTCCTCTATTAGTGTTGCACCAATACCGGTATTGGGCGGGCCCCGATACAGCACTAAAATGGTGGTATCGGCGAGTACCCAATAGATTAGATTAGATGAGCTTTATTGATCTCACAGCGGAGAAATTCACTGGTCACATATTGGCATAGTAATTAAAGAAGAAGGTGCAAACAAGGAGGAAAAGGTGCATTAGGAATAAACAATATATATATATATATACACAGTATATCCAGGTATATACAGTATATCAAGATAAATAAGGATTAGGGTGCAAGTGTACATGTATCGCACACAATGAAAAACAAAATAAAAAATAAAAGTAAAAAAATACAAGGTAGTAGCATAGAAGTTTTAGGTGACATGCGTACAATCCGGATGGCTTATAAACAGGTGGATTTACTTTTATGTTAAAGTGTATTAGGTAAGGAACAACGGTGAGGTAGTGGTATGACTATTCTATTCACATATGTTGCACAGTCAGCATATTGCACAGAATATTGCACAGTCAATAAAAAAAAAACTATAATATAGTTGCACAGTGGTTTTTACAGGAGTTATTGTGGTTTTAGTGCAGTATTATAGTCTGGTGGCAGCAGGAATGAATGACCTGCGGTAGCGCTCCTTCTTACAGACCGGGTGTCTAAGGGCATCAATACCGTTTTGGGCAAGAAGCAGGTTGCCAGTTTATCACAAGGCAACACAGACATGCACAAAGACATACAATTATGCACACACACACACAACCGAGGAGAATTTAGAGATGCCAATCAACCTAACAGTCATGTTTTGTAGGAGCTGGAGTAACCAGAAAGAACACCATCATATACGGGGAAAACATGCAAATTCCATGCAGAAAAACCATGGACTGGGAATCAAACCCAGAACCTTCTTGCTGCAAGGCAACATTGATACAAACTGCCCCACATTGCAGATCAATCAGTGAACCGGGATGATCTAATTAAAGTTTAAATTGCTGCAATTAGGGGAAACATTAAAGACAAATGCAAGTTGTGTATTTAACATAAGATTTCTTTTTTTCAAAAGTCTGTTAATGACTTGATTTGTGATAATTAAACAGATTTATCTTGTCTGACAGAAACCTGGCTGCAGCAAGAGGATTATGTGAGCAACAATCTTTCAGTCTGACTAACTCATTACTCCAAAGGCAGGTAATACATTTAACCCTTAGTTTCCCTCATCCAAACCGCAAAGCCAGAAAACCTCTTTTTTTGTAACTCTGTCTCGTCCACCTGGTCTTTACTCAGAGTTTCTATCTGATTTGGTGTTGAACACTGACAGGGTCATCATAGTGGGGATTTTAACATCCATTGAAGGTTATAGCTTAAATGCAGCCTTTAATGGTATCATGGGCTGTGTCCGAACATCCGTCGTAACCCATAAATCCCTCAATCGCTATACAGAGTGGGGTCTATATAGTGGACTTTGTGGTTTAACTGACTGTTGGGCAGGGGTGGAAAGTAATGAATTACATTTACTCCAGTTACTGTAATTGAGTACTTTTTATGAGTAATTTGTAATTTTCTCAGTAGAAATATGTAATTTTTACTTTTACTTGAGTAAATGTCAACCTAAGTAGTTTTACTTTGCTACATTTAAAACCCCCTTACGTTACTGAGTAAAAAAAATAAATAAAAAACACTGATGGTGAAAAAAATTAAATGTGGCCCTGCCTTGCATTTACCCTTTGTATTGTCTCATAATCCAGCGCTGCGCTTCGGAAGATGGTAGCTGCTAATCACAACTTAGGGAGTATGGATGAGGAAAGGCCTGAAGTGGAAACATATTCTGGAGACGAAAGCCAGAAAAACCCTCGGCCATATTTGGAAGGATTATTTGTTTTCAAATGCACAAAAGGGAACAATGTGATAATGCAGT
>NW_015152705.1:23965-28620 GCF_000732505.1 Cyprinodon variegatus | reverse complement strand
CATTTAAGGGCAAGTGACTTTGACATTTCATTTGGTAAAAATCCTTAACATCAACCCCTGTTGATAAAGGCTTCAACGTGAAAAACTCCTCCTTCCTGATTGGTCCCAGATTAAAGCACATTTTAAGCCCAGTTTCTGAGCAGGTGGAGGAAATCTACTGGTAGAAGAGATGAATGTGAGACTGATGCCTCTGCACTTAAAGAAAGTGACAGCATGACAATAAAAACTGAGCGCATGTTGTACTAAATGCACATCACATGCAAGGTTATAGGTTTATGTTGGAAGAGTATTGTGCCAAAGATGTTCTTCTCTCTGTCCTTGATTGACAGATGATTTGTTGGAGCTCAGACGGCAGCTGCAGCTGGCTTTATGCAATGAGCAGAGAGCTGTGAAGGTCCTCTCTGGGTGATTATCTGAGCGACAACAGCCCTGCCACTCACCGTACACCTGACCGTCACCGCTTGTTAACACACTCCTGCACATCCTCAAGAATAGGACAGATTGGACACATCCATGGGCTTGATGGTGTTATTATTTTCACAGAAACACTTTGTTTCAACGTTATTACTCTACAAATGTAAAATATCAGTTTTTTTCCCCCAATAACAAAGCATAAGAAATCCATTCAGATGCACAATTAAAGCATCAGTCTAGTAACATGTAGCAGGATTAATGAACCCTGCTCTCCATGACTGGATAAAACTGTTGCACCAAATTACCTGCCAGCAGGGGGTGCTGTGAGTAAAAACAGACTCTTCCAATTTCATCTCTCCATGCCTCCGGTTATGGTCATATTTCTAGTTTGAGGTGTAGGTTTGGTCAGGAGTGTACACTGTACAAAATCTATACAAAATGTATATATGCACGTGTGTGTATATTTTTAAGCCATGCCAGGGGGGTGTGGGGGCATGGGATGAGAGATTGCATGAATGATTGAAAACTAAATTTGACTTTTGAAAATCCAATACCAAAAATGGCCAGAAGATGGCAGAAGTGCGTCTATATCTACCACTTGCATGAACCTTTCCATGAACATTTCTGTTGATATCCAGTTTTGCTGCTAAGCGTTGTTCGGCAAGGAAAGCACACACCCTTAATTCTAACTCGCATAGACGCTCAGATATTGACATCAGCTGTTTCCGTAGCAGGTTTCCTCTTTTTCCAGGACATGTCCTGCTTTTGAGACCTATAAAAATGTCTGGGGGGAATTTCAAAATCGTCCAGGATTTTGGTCGACTACAGTGCAGCAGGTAGTCGATCGCAGACCTGCGGACGAGGGCAGGGAGTCAATATTTGTACTGTCACATTGAGAAAAAGATGAATCTCCACCCCAACAGGCTCAGAGAGTTGGGACTGAAACCGGAAACCTTTATGCTTTGGTTCTGCTGACTGATTTTTGTTTCAACTCTAAATAGATTAGAGGGACCTGTTAGTTTTTGGAACATGGCTGCGTTGGAGGGAGGCAGCAGCCTTTGACCAACATTACCTCATTCATTTGCTGAAGAACACAATGCTACGTTCAGACCGCAAGCATCAGAAGCAGAAAAAACGCACGTGCTGCTTAATTTTTGATGCTTGTACCAGTTTAGTTCTGACGCACGGCTGAAGCATCTTTGCTGCTCTAGCTGAGCGGTGGGCGGAGCTACCCTATCCTTTCTTTGCCTGGAAAAATGGCAGCTATATTAGCTGTGATCAGCGGGTAAAAAGTAGTTAGAATCTATGTTGAAGTGAGAAAGTCCTCCTGAAAACATGGTCTGTGCAGTCAGTTCATCCAGATTACCATCCTGCCTTCAAAGATTATTTCTCTGTGGGAGCCGCTCAGACCCCCACATACCGGCGCTGCGCTGTCACTAGGAATCCCCAGCAGCAGCTGCCTCAGGCCCGCTCGCCTCTTGGGGGTTTTCCGCTAATGTTCGTGGCGGCTGGAAGGCGTTTTTTTTTTACATACGTATCTAAACTGCAGGCAGCAGGATAATAAAATCAAACTTATTTTGCTGGCAGGTTTTGACATTTGAAGTTAATTTAGGCGTTAATAAACTGTTTCAGAGGAGTGATCATAGCGCTCTGCATCAGCAGTGCTGCGTCTGACTCCCTGCCAGCTCCCAGATCCGCTTCTCTGATTTGTTGATGTGGCGCATCGAGCAGCAAAAGTTATTTTTTTCCAACTCAAGCAGCGTTGCTCACGTCAGATGCTCAGGAGCTTAATGATGCTTCAGCTAAACCAAACGCGCTGCAGGACCTTTTGCTGCACCTTGATGCGCGTCAACCATTGACTTTGCATGTAAACCTGCTGCCTCTGCTGCTTTCGGTCTGAACGTAGCATAATACTAATGTATTATGTTGTGTATGTTTAAATAAAAGTTAAAAGAAAAAAAAAATTTATACCAGAAATCCAATTTCCAATCAGAACAAAACAATTGATTCTAAAATTCGAGAATCGAATCGATTCTTGGAATTTGAATTTATACCAGCCCTGTTTAAACTACGTGTTAAAAGAATCGGACATGTTTGACTGACCAGAAGGACCAACCGTAGTCCCAGTTGTGGGGTCTCCAGTCTTCAGGACCCAGACTGACTGTGATCTGGAACACCTGAGTGTACATCATGTGGGCCACCATACCCAGCAGACCTGCAGCAAACACAAACAGGACAAAACATATTTCTGACAGCAATGGCTCATATTACCCTTTTAATAAACAATAATATAATTGATTTTGTGGAAACGTTTAGCGCCTGATCTTCAAAGCTTCCAAGCAGTGCTTAGTTACACATAAAACACTTTGAGCGATGCAGTAAGTAGGCGTATTAGTGGTGATCAAATAATAAGACCTGTAAAACACCTCGGTTCTTCAAACAGATTATGTTCGGCCGGCAGAGTGAGGGTCCATTAAAAAGGTTGAAGTTCTGAGCCATAGGAAAGTAATAATGACAATAAATACCCAAAAAATTATTAATATTTATATAGCACTTCACAAAGGTAGTAGAGCGGAACCATTTGGGCAGAAATAGAACTGGAAAATTTAGATTTCTCTTATTTCATATATTGATTTATGCTATTTACTAACTGAAAAATCTTTTGACTCAGTCTGTTTCACCTGCAAGGCAACAAAATGTCTGAGTGAGGCTGTTTGCAGAAAAGACATACCTTCTTCCCATAAGAAACCAGATTCTTTCAAGGTTTATTCATAACATGTTACTGTTTAACCAAAGTGTCTGTAATTTGTTTTGACTCTGACTACTTTCCATTGTTGTAAGTAAGGAGGAACGAACGCTGGCCATACTTTAATCTATGTTCAGAGATCCTTTCCATGTAAAGCCGGGCGTAAACCGTATGATTTTTTTTGCTCTTTTCAGGCCGATTTTCCAGTTGTGTGAGAATTTTTGGTTCAGGCAGACTTTTTTCCTGATGGTGCGTTGTGTAGTGAACAGGGGGTAACGAGGGGCGATCAGCCCCTAACGACCACCTCCCCATCAGGAATCGTGAGGTCAGGAGAAAATTAAACGTTTGAAAATCAGTCGGCCGTCATAAGGTGGTCATGGGCAAACCGCTCAGAGCACAAAGAAGGATTCTTCTTCTTCTTCTTCCTCTCAGATGAAAACACAGCAGCATGGCGGACTGACAGACCGTAGTAGCCACGTTAGCTCAGCCATGTCTTTGTCCAAATACGTCGTCTCCTTTTCTTTTTAGGGCTTTCAGCACTAAATTAAACAAATATCCAAGGCAGCGCGTTTAACTCTAGTGAGCTTCATGTTCCTCTTCTACTCCTTCGGCTTCCCGCTAGACGAGTCCGAGTAGCGCCATCTCACTGCGGAGCTGAGTCCCACCTGGTTTTTAGACGTACAGTGTGAGCAGGTAGATCGCATCAGAGCGTCGGCTGTGAGAACAAACATGGTGAGCTGGGAACTTTTAAACCGTGCGGTTTCGTTTAGCAGTGTGAGCTGTAGCTGAAAAAATCGCACACACTCATTCATCTAAAACAGCATTTTATTTCATCCTTTTAATGCTGTCTGTTTCACTATCATTAGAAATAATACAGTAATTCAGTAATGATTTTAGCTTTTAGGAATCAGCTTTCTCAATAAAAAACGAATGAGATGTATTAGTAAAATAATAGCAGTAAAGTAACTTAATTCACACAAAATATAAAATATTTATTGTTTGCTGTCAAACCTTTTGTGTTGCTAATAAATAAAACTTTTAAATGAAATTTCTAATATTTATTTTTTTTCCTAAATGTCCTTACTGCCCCACTACAGTATAATTTAATGTATAAAAAAGGTCCAATGAAAATTCTGTATAATGAAAGTTGATCAATAAAGCTGTTAAAGGTTTGCGTCAAACTTCTTATATAACAGCTCTGACTCTTATTAGGAAAACATGATCCATCAGGATCATTAGTGGAAACCACCCAGCAGTAAATCAGAGACGCTCTGCTTTCGCCTCACTAATAAATCACAACGTTCCCGAACACCAGAGTCACTCGTTACACCGAATCAATTGATTTAATGCCGCCGTGATCAGCCTTCTAATCAATTAGACATGGGGACGTAATCACTTATGAAATTACAGCAAATCAAAGCGGAGACGGTGAGCGAGTGGAAGGCATGAGAGTGATGAAGACTGGATCCTAATCAAACCATCAGCTGTGTGTGTG
>NW_015152705.1:20547-23139 GCF_000732505.1 Cyprinodon variegatus | reverse complement strand
TGAGTTGCCGCCATGTGATTGGCTGCTTAGAAATTAAGTGTTAACGAGCAGTTGGACAGGTGTACCTAATAAAGTGGCTGGTGAGTGTATATCTAGTGTGAATGAGCGGTCGTGTTCAGAGAGTAAAGCACAAACCCTTATTTTTAACTCGCATACACAGTCAGTTATTGCCGCTGGTACATCAGCTGTTGCCGTAGCGCCCATCAATCGTGTTCCAACGCAGCCGCACGAACAGCAGCTTGATGGCCAGAGTCTAACTCATGTTTGCGTAGCACCTTTTTGCCGCTTCTTGGAGCACAGCGAGCAGAAGCAAGCGCCTGGTTAACCTAAATTCCTGCACCAGTTGCTAAATGGCTCGCCATCTCACCCCATTTCCTCCAGCCATGCCCAGCGCCATTTATTGTTGAGAACTTTATCTATGGTGGTGACATCTTCCCCAGAGTTCATGAACTGCATTGTTCCAACTCCACGCCATTCGGTTCTCTCTATCGTCCTTCTCTCCAAACACAAAGTTGGAGCCGTAAGCGGCGCAAGGTGACTTTCCGTGTAGAACTTCAGCACTGCACCACAATCTATCTGGCAACTATTTAAAAATACGCTATATATGATGACTGTTTAATAGTCTATAATGTAATTGATGACATAAATAGTACTTAAAATAATTGTACATGGCTAAACATCATGTGGAATGGAAACAAGTGTTTTTTTGATGTTTTGACAGTTAATTGATGATAAATTGACAAGTAGGAAAGGGGCGGGACATTATAAGATGTATCCTCTACCTGCTCCTTTTCGAACAGAAAATATAAAATTTGCATGTCACATGGGCAAAATAATTTTTTATATTTTCATTCTTAAGTTTGTTTCATTCAAATTTTTTTCTTTCTTGATTGTTTTTAATGTCTGTTTGAAATAAAAAAATAAAAAAAACTTGAGCAAGGAACAAGAGGAGGTACACGCTTTCCTAAGACCCGCCCCCTTCTTCTTCTGATTGGCTACTATTATTAGTTTCAGAGGCTTTCAAACGCAAGAGGGATTTCAATTGTCGTTTTTTTTATTTATTTACCGTCATGGGGCTGAAATACTTTAATCTCTACATCTATGAGATCTAGATCTATTTGACAGTCCATCTATCCATGAGTGAAGAACAGCATCATGAAGCCTCATCAGCTTCAGCCTCTCCTAGATGTGTCCTCAGAGATGTGAGCAGTGGGCAGAGCCAGCTTCTTGTGTAAGAGGTTTAGTCTGAGTCGGGATAAACGTTCCTGGCAGAGATCGTAAAGATCTGCTAAACCTTCTGACCCAAAACATCTGCATCAGCCTCTCCTTCTTAGCAACTGGAAAATGCTCTCATTTTAACATCTGTATTTCCCATCTGGAGCTCATGCTAAAGGAAACAGTGGAAGGTTCCTTCAGGTGTTCCTACCAGACAGCACGGTGAAGACGGCGGCGAAGGCGTTGAGTTTGAGTCCATCGATGACGTTGCTGGAGTGGAAGAGCTCCACACACATGAGGCTGAAGCCCACCACCAGCAGCAGGATGTACAGCACCTCCGAAACCACCGACAGCCACAGCACACCTGGAAAACACAACAGCTACTCAGATTTCCTGGACTTTTAATCCTTTAACTCAAGAAAAAGAAATTCAGAGATTTTTTAAACATTTCCATCCATCCCTCTCCTGTCCACCTCACCCCCTTAGGCCAGTTCAGAGACCCAGATCAACCCTGGACCAGGATCAAAACCCAGAAACGTTTTGCTTGAAAGCACAGCTGGATGAACGGCTCCATCCTGCAGCTGCATTTAAAGCATCTTTAACCTGGATGGCAGCTAAATAAAACTCATTCAGGTCGTCTGAACATTTAAATATCAGATAAAACCAACCCAAAAAAATTAAAAGGCATAAATACTCCATTATAATCAGGGGTGGAAAGTAATGAATTACATTTACTCAAGTTGTAAAAAAAAATACCTTGTGGAGTTCCGCAGGGATCAGTTTTGGGACCCAAACTGTTTAATTTGTTTATAAATGACATAGTTAAAATATCAAACCTTATAAAGTACATTCTATTTGCTGATGATACAAGTATCTTCTGTACTGGAGAAAACCTTCAACAACTTTCAGAAGTGGTCAACACAGAAATGAAAAAATTACAACATTGGCTCAAAAACTATAAATTATCAGTAAATTTAGTTAAAACCAAATTCATGATATTCGGAAACAATAAAAAACAGGAAAATAATCCAATTAAAATATCAATTGAAAGTGTTAATTTAGAACAAGTACATGAAATAAAATTCTTGGGTGTCATATTAGACGATAAGTTTAGCAGGAAACATCAGATCAGCCTAGTAAAATTTAAAATAACCAAAAGTGTTGCTGTTATAAGAATTAGTTTCGTCCTGGACTACAAATCTTTGTTTATTTTGTACAACACACTTATTGTACCACATTTAACATATTGTGTGGAAGTTTGGGGGAATACATACAAAACAAATTTACAGCCATTATACGTTTTACAAAAAAAAAAATCAATCCGAATATTACATAAAGTGGGATACTGGCAACACACAAACCAGTTATTTATCAAAT
>NW_015152705.1:18346-19832 GCF_000732505.1 Cyprinodon variegatus | reverse complement strand
ATAATTGTACATGGCTAAACATCATGTGGAATGGAAACAAGTGTTTTTTTTCCCCCTTTTTTTGCAATAAATAACTCAAAGTAACTAAGTAACTTTTACTCAAATTACATTTTAAATGAAGTAATTTTGTACTTTTACTTGAGTAAATTTTGAGATGGGTAATTTTAATATTACTCTGAGTAGAATTTAGGCAAAGTAAAGATACTTTTACTCAATTACAATATTTTTAGTACTCTTTCCACCTCTGGTTATAATTAAATTCTTTTCAGTTTATTTCTATAGCATCAATTCACAACACATTTCAAGGAACTTTCCAGTTCAACCAGATCACCCAGTCTGATTGATTCAAAGTTTTCTTTTTGATTTGCAATTTTTTCACGATGTCAGACTCACCAGCGGTAAGTGAAAATGGGGACGGCCTTACGTAAACATGTCACCAGAATGATTGACAGTTAGGACAACCACTTATTTAGGTGATCTACCCGGAAAAACATCCTCCACTGTACCTTCAAATCATTTAAAGGGTTTTCCAATCATGACTATTCAGATGACGTAATTTCCTGCACAGATCAAAGACAAAATGCAGCATTTTGCCTCCATGACATCATCACATCTACTGACGCTTTAATTTTTTTTCTGTAAGAAACAACATCCATGAGGGTACCCCACCCCCCCACCCCCAGTGAGGCAGAGGCAGTATTGTGTTTCTGTTTTTTCTCCCTGAATATGTAGCAGACCTCAGTGAACTGCAGACAGTCAATAACACATGCTGAAGGGGTGAGGTGGGACGGGGGGGGCGGACTGATAACAGGAAGGCAGCGGCTCATCAGACCGAGTCTCAACACACGGCGATATAATTACTTCCTTTAATTACAGCATGCGCTAACGTGTGTGTTTGTGTTGGCGGCGCGTGGCGTCTGCAGGTCCTGAGCGTAACGCTTGTTCACTGCTGTTGTTTTTCAGGGCTTCTCTCTAGATTTCCAAAACAAGAACGGCGATTTAATTAAGTTTAGACCCTCGGGGAGGCTTGCTGTGCAGAATCCTCGTTAATCAATTTACAGCTGGATTTAAATTAAAAATGAATCACTTACACAAACCCAGTTAATAAGGGAGGGAATGTTTTGATGTTATTGCATATGTTTCATGCAAACTTTTGAGTTGGAAACAATTATTTGAAGATGTTTCGTTTTGTTTTGTTTTTCTGTCAATTCTAATTTTAAAACTTCCCATCGTTCATGAAACAGAAGGTCTGACGGCTAAATATGTGACATAAATCCTCAACAATAAGCTCTGCACTGGTGGCTACTGGAGACCTCCTGCTTCATCCTTGGAGCTTCCAGTGTGCTGATAGAAAATCAGCAAGGTGCAACAGGGCCCTGAGTTAAAAAAAAAATCAGATAATTAAGATGATCTGCCAATGGGATTTAATAGGGATGCACGATATTGGGATTTTGGCCGATATCCGATATGCCGATATTTTAAAACT
>NW_015152705.1:15919-17811 GCF_000732505.1 Cyprinodon variegatus | reverse complement strand
AAAAAAAAAAAAAAAATCAATTTTCCAACAAAGTAGTTGCATAGATATAGTTCCAATTTAGTTTTTCACTTGTAATATAGTATCGTTTGCACACTAAGCATGCTTGTAGCGACAGTGGAGTGGAAAACTCATTTTTAACAGGAAGAAACCTCCAGCAGAACCAGGCTCATTGTCAGCTCATTAATTCAATTCTATTCTATGTTTACTGTTTATTAAAGCCCAACTAGAGATATGTAGTGTACTGCAAAAAGTGCCAATCTAACAAAAACATCTTGAGAAGACGTATATCTTAATTTAAGAAGTCTTACTAAGTACAATTGTCTTAATTTACTTGAAGAGTATTGATCTTTTTTTAAGTAGAATTTAAGGTTATAATCTTAAATAATCTACTCCTGTTTAGTGCTTTAAAATCATTTTGACATGGTCTAAAAAACGTGCTTTAATAGACACATTTTAAGTTTGTCAATTTGCATGAAGTTTGCTCTTCTTTCTGTTCCTTTTCATTTTAGATGCATTTATTTGGGAATGTTTGTAAATTTTAAATTTATTTTGTTTGAATGAAATAAATCAAACTGAAAAACTGAATAAATGAAAGTGTACATTATACAGATATATATTTTATTCAGTCTGTGTTATTGTTGGCCAGTCACTGTCAAATAAATGCAATAAATAAATATCAATTGGTATATTTTCTTTAACCAATCAGATAACTTCTAGTTTTAACTAACAGCTCAGTGTGAAGCTACAGCAATATGCACAAAATGGTTCCTTTTCCTCAGATATTCCTTTAAATGTCTGCAGAATCTCCTTCTGGACCTGAGGGTCTGTTCCCCCTATAGGGATCGGCCCTCATAGGAGAATGAGTGTTTCTATAAGCCATTTGGCTGATTCTGGTGCATTCACTGCAGATTTAATTAATGCATATCATCCCTGTCAAAAAAATCAATTAACTAAACTAGCAACCACTTTTAGGAGTCAATGTGGATAAAAAATAAAGATGGGAAGTTCTGCTCATCTAGGAAACAGCTTCATTGTCTGTATGGATGTTTTCAGACACCTGCTGTCCTCCCGATCATTTCAAGGCTCCAATAACTTCAATAAATCAACACTGACAACCCGACTGAAAGACTCTGCCTGTTTATATGTCAATTAGCAGCTGTCAGTTTCCCTCCACTTGCTCCTTCATCAGCATTATCATATAAACTGGGGGACCAGTTCAGTGCAGACTTTCTAGGACCAGCTTCAAGATTATATTTGAGGTGGAAACCAGCACATATTTATGGCTTTTAATCCATAAAGAAAACTTTCAACCAAATCACCTTAAAATGTCACTGATGTACCGGTGGATTTACACAAAAATATTTCAAATAAATTCAAACATGGACATTTTTAATGACCTCAGCTGGAGTGGCGCTCAAAAAAAGTCTCTCCAATATAAACCATCTGCCAAGGCTCCCAACAGAGGACCCAGAATTTAAAGCAAACTGACAGGCTTACTTCTCATTTATTAAGAAACGTATCTACAATCTAGCAGCTGGGGCGTCTAAGGCTGGAATCTCTGCAGAGGAAAAACGCAGGTTAGTGACCACATAAGTCTGCCTGAGGAAGATTATGAATGCGTGAGTCACTAACCTGATCTTAGAGTTCAGTTCATGCCCAGAGGAAGGAGTGGAATCCAGCTGAATGATGCAAAACCAACTGTAAAATGCCTTGAAATGACGTGTTGTGAATTGGTGCTACAGAAATAAACTGAATTGAATTGGTTAAATTTGAATTGGAATTTTTTTTCCATTGAGTCCTTGATTTTCCGTTATTCCATCATGTTCTACTCACCCATGTTAGTTTAGTGTCATTTGGAGCCGTTCTGAAGATATTCCGTTAGGTTATATCCA
>NW_015152705.1:12506-13926 GCF_000732505.1 Cyprinodon variegatus | reverse complement strand
TAATTTGATTGATTTAATTTTCTGTTACTGACTTTTGACTTTTTCCAATAATCAAAAGGAAACAGCTGCAGGTTTTTCCTCCTCATGGCCAGTAAGGGGCGCTCTCATTCACTCTCATTCTATACTGTTTGCCATCAGCTGGTTCACTGATTCAATCAGTACGTCTGATTCTTTAAATCAACACCAACGCTCTAAAGCCTGACCAATGTTTTCCCTCATTTTGCTTCTTTTTTTATCCTTCCACACTAATATCCCACAGAATCAGAGAGATATGAAGTAGAAGCCTTTTCTCAAAGCTTCTAGGGTCTGCTAAAGCCTAAGCTCCGCCCCTCCTGAATTCAACCCCATATTCCTATTAATGCAGAATCCATTGTAACCAGGAGGAAATATGTATCTATTCTGGACCTGTCAAAAGGTATGAAAGGTATCTATAAACAATATATTTATATTTTACAGTAAAATGAATGAATTTATTTGCACCACTCCACCACTGAGGATGGACTGAAGGTTTTGAGGTTGATTAGAGATTGAGGTTTTCTTAGAGTCCTGCACGCCAAGCAGAGGGTCTGACTCTCATTCTGAGGCAGAACTCCTCAGACATCATCAACACCTCCTTCAACCTTCCTGCATCTGTGGAAAAATCACTGCAAGAAGTTTCCTACTTTGCTCATAAGGGTCATTCATTAAAGTGAGCCGTTAGAGGAGACGCTTTAGAAAACTCCACTCAGAGTGAGCCGGTAAAAAAATTAGAAACCCATTTACGTCTCTGCAGGGTCACCGGTCTGGCTCCTCCTAACAAACGCAGAGAGCCCAGAGAAGAGACGTGTCTGTTGGTTAGTTCTTTGCCTCAGATTTCCCTGGACTCTGGGAACAGGTGGGGAGCAGCAGGGAGCGGCGGCGGAGCCTTAATGACCGTCATTACTCACCTCTCTCTGACGCCGGGGCCAGATCAATGAAGCTTCGGCACTTCTCACCTGAGAGGGTCGGAGCAGAGAGGGATGGAGGAGAGGAAAGAGAGAAGATGACTCAGCATCAAACTGGAATCAGTTAAAATAACACATTTATATAAAAATAAAAAAGCTTTGGAATCTAAAATCAAAATAACTACAATACCTTTTATGTTTATGTTATATATTACATCATATAATGTTTAACCAATAGTCATAAACTGTAAATGAGGCACATTAACTGTTTAGTTGTACCTGTTTACAGGGGCGGATTTAGGAAATTTGGGGCCCTAGGCAAAGACAGACAGGGGGCCCTCTGAATTGAGAAGACAACACATAAACAGACCCATTTTAAAGATAGAGAAATGTTAATAGAATAGACATCCATTATTTGTTCTAGGTTCTGTCCCTCTCTTCTTGTTTTCCTCTCTATGTTTTGTACTCAGCTGTTTTCGTTTTTTGTACTCAGAATT
>NW_015152705.1:9215-11484 GCF_000732505.1 Cyprinodon variegatus | reverse complement strand
ATGTTTGAGCCCTTGCCTCGCAACGCTGCCAGTTCTGTTAGCTCTACGCCTGCCGAAGACACAGACGTCCATCCCCGTGAACACTGGGACGGAACTCAATGGGAAAGGAAAGGATTCTGGTTTCAACCGTTGCGTATATTAGCTGCGACACATGAATCAAGATGCTACGACCGAAAACATTTGATTGACAGATGATCGTTAATATATGATTGGATGAATTTAGGTGTTCAGGCTGACGTAGAACTAACTGGCCTGCAGAAGATAACGGAAAGGATTTTATTTTAAATAGAAATTTTCAAAATTTTGGGACAATATCATCTGATAAAGAGCACATTTATATACATGTTTAAGCCAGAATGATTTGACATTTAAATATGATTTTCCTACGACTTTAAGTTCACAGCAGGGAAACAATGCGATAATTTAACAGCCAGTTAAATAAGACGATACACATGTATCATTAAATCAAGGAAAATGTAAAAAAAACAACCTAAAAATTTTAGCAAGCACAGAGAGATTACACCGAAGCAGCAGGAAAATTAAGGTAAGCGCAGGATGGATTTTGAGTGGAGCGTCCTGGAGCAAATGTGAGCGGTGGAGCAAATGAGCGAACATCCTCCGTTCACACACTCTGATCCAGACAAGCTTTCCCCCTCATTAGTTGATCTTATTTTTCTTTATTCCTGCGGAGCACCTGCCCCTCATCTAAGAAAGGCGCTGCATGCCATAGACTCAGCATATTTCAAAACCAAAAGGTTTTATGCCTTCTTGCAGCCAGTAGGTTCTTTGTTTTAACTCAGTGCCTCAGATTGTTCTACACGAAGTTAGCATGTCCTAACATTCTAAAAAAGTAAAAAAAAAATAAACCACTGGATTTAGTTTTTTCAACTTTGAAGATGTTTCCAGGCTAACAATACCCCTTACGACTCCCCTTTCAGAGGCATAGACCAGTACAATTAGTTGTACTGGTCTATGTTAGCCTGCGATACCCAACCTATTGCAGGATAACAAAGAAATCAACGAGTCCCCGTTCCTAAAGGCTGGACCGGTTCTTCTGGTTCAATTTGCATGTTTTCTAAGTCTAAACAAGGCTTTATTGGGCTACCCTGTAAAGAGCTCAACACTATTTCTGATATTTTTAATGGAAAAAGCTTCCTGGATGGGAAGCGAAACGTCTTCAAACTTGGGAAAAAAAGTGCAGTGGAATGACCAAGACCTGGATGAATCTTCACCAACATGTCCTGCCAGTGCATACATGGTTTCTCTTTGGCTTTCTCCAAAAAATGTGTATATTTTAGATATGAGAACGTGAGCAAGGCTTCTCTTTAATGCTGCCCTGTGATGGACTGACCCCCCCAGGTGTTTAAGAATCTCCTCCAAGCATGGAGGGACTGATTCATCCATCCTTATTTAGCAGAACAGATCATATGGTTGGACAGAACTGTGCTGTTTTGTTATAGTAATGATCAGACCTCCATCCATCCATCCGTCTTCTAGCTTCATCAACTCAGGGTCGTGGTGCAGCTGGGTTCTATCTCCAGTAGTCTATTAATAAAAGGCGGGTCCATCCTGGACAGGTCACCAGTCCATCACAGGGCAACACAGACACACAACCAACCAAACATCTTCAAATCCTTTATGTCTTTAGGTGTTTATAGAAGGAGAATCTTCATTTCATTCTGAATTTGCATCCATTGTAAAAGTTGTCCTTTTATTTACAATTAATGAACTTCTCTATTCAGAGGCGCAGAGAGCAGATTTCATTCACTTCTCTCTGGCTTCATGTTATTTTTTTTCCTGCACGCTCCGGCGGCTGCAGGGAGTTCATCAGTGCGACTCAGCAGGTCACAGATCAGCAGCTGCAGCATGAGCCATAACTCAGCCTCTGTGGTGCCATGGAGGAGCAGCAGCTCCATCCATTACTGGCCTGGTTATTGCCCCCCCCCCAATCGCTCAGCACAGCCCAGATAGAGACGCTCTGTCTGATTCTGGGGAACTAATGAGGAGCGCAGCTTAACGCTCTGAAATAAAATAAAAAATATTGTAAAACAAAGCAACATTATAGAGAAGTTTACTCTGCAGAGGAACTTAGTGGCCCAGAACACGGTCGGTTCACTTTACTACTGAAAATAAAAACAAAGGATTTATCGAAGTAATTTAGAAAAATATATTAAGATATTATCATCCATCCATCCATCCATCCATCCATCCATCCATCCATCCATCCATCCATCCATCCATCCATCCATCCATCCATCCATCCATCCAT
>NW_015152705.1:5847-8505 GCF_000732505.1 Cyprinodon variegatus | reverse complement strand
ATCCATCCATCCATCCATCCATCCATCCATCCATCCATCCATCCATCCATCCATCCATCCATCCATCCATCCATCCATCCATCCATCCAGTTGCTGTGTGCATCAGGTGAACTTCAATGACCGTCTGAAAAGCATAGCTCACCACAGATATACGCCTGAAAGTGCGAATGCACAGAAAAATATAGCAACCTGGGGACGAGCACGTAGGACAGCTTTACGTAAACGTATCACCAGAATGATTGACAGTTAGGAGGACCCCTTATTTAGATGATCCACCCGGCAAAAGAACATCTTCCACTGTACATTTAGGTTTTCTTTTTGGATTTTTACTCTTGCTTTCTATTTCTTTACATAATCTCTTTCCAGCATGTTCGGTATTATTTATTCTTTGGTGGAGTTATTAGTTTTATTTCTTTAACTTCATTT
Source organism: Cyprinodon variegatus (assembly GCF_000732505.1). NCBI lineage: Eukaryota > Metazoa > Chordata > Actinopteri > Cyprinodontiformes > Cyprinodontidae > Cyprinodon > Cyprinodon variegatus. The sequence continues at coordinate 8,079 of NW_015152705.1, read as the reverse complement.
AAGTTATTTCCTAGTTACAGTTTGTTGTGAATTTATTTGTTGAGAACTTATTATTTCATACCAAATTAATGATAAGTTACTGAGTTAAAAACATAAGTTAACATTAATGTTGATAACAGTTACGGAGCCCCTAAAGGGACATGGAGGGGAAAAAAGAACATACTTTTGCGAGATCCCGCAATACTTTTGCGAGATCTCGCAAAAGTATTGCGGTATCTTGCAAAAGTTTATTTTTTTGCGAGATCTCACAAAAGTTTTGCGGGATCTCGCAAAAGTTTATTTTTCCCTCCATGTCTTTTTAGGGGCTCCGTACACAGTTCATGTGTTAACTGCGGTTAAATTTGGGACTGCATTTATTTGTAGTTGCATTGAGGTGGACTCTATTACCCAAGATGCTCTAGCAGCAGGAAGTAGAAAAAAAAGTTTGCATTGTTGAGACGAGCCGACTGGCACACGCTGTATGTTATTTTTTTCCTTCACCGTTCTTCACTAAAGTTCAACCAAATGAAACTGACCGTCTCGCTTCGTCATTTTTAGTTATAAGTCACAACACAGTTACAGTAGCAGCCATTCAAAATTTCCCCACTTTCCTTGACTTTTCCTTGGCTGGTCCCCTACTATTCCTTTTTAAACATCTTAAATATTCTTTCTCTCATGATTTGTGGACATTAAGATCTAAAGAGAAGCGCCATCTCCTGGTCAGAGCCTGTAATTCAGTGAAAGGGTGGAGACGGCGTAAAGAAATATGCAGGAGAAGGCCAGTTGCCGGGATCGGCTGGGAGCAGCCATTTTGAACGGCTGCTACTGTAGATCCTGTTTTCCCTGGTTGTTCTTTGTTGCCCCCTAGTGTCCCTTTTCTTTCCCTGTAGCTCTTATTTAGTTGCTCCTCTCCACACCTGCTCCCTATCAGCTGAATTTGCTGGATTCTCCTCATATTGGTGTTCCCTGCCTGTTCAGTCTGAATTTATCTTTAAACCTACAAGAAACCATCTCTGCTTCCGTCTCTACATTTGGGTCGTCTGCAAACATCCAACAAACCTCCTGGCCTTATTCAGAGCCTGATGGTGGAAGCTCCTGTCAGCTGCTCGGGTGGAAGGAACTTTTACTGTCGATCACTGAATCCAGAGGAAGGTTGGAACCAGTGATGGTGAGATAAGGCCTCATGAGGCACTGAACCATTTGGCCAAATTGCTTCAACAATCCCCACAGTTCATGAGGCTTCATGTGAACATGTCACCACCTACTGGTGGAGGGCAGAACTACAGTTTGTAATTGTTTTTCTTTTTTTCCCCTTTTAAGTTCCTTTGAAATTATTAATGGTTGGTGTGTATAATGAAATCCTTTGCAAGTTTTTTTTAAGTGTAAAATTTCTTAGAACAATAATTTAAGGTGCAGTTTTTCTGCCATTTTAGTGAAATAAACTTAATCAGACAGTGAAAGTGTTTGTGCAAATTGGGCAAAGATGAGCAAAATGAAAGGTTTTAGTCATTTTTATTCAAACATGATAGTTTTTCCACGTTTTCTGGTTTTAATCAGGTTGGAAGTTGTGTTCAACCAATCTTTTTACTAAACCGACCGAATTTATCCAATCTATATTTTTACTCGGGCAAAATAATGCAAATTAGTCTCATCAGCCAAAAGAATTAAGTTTAATCGCAACTTTCAAAAGTCAAAGACAGGTCTTGAACCATCAACCTCTAGCATGGGAGTCTGAGTTTTACAACTGATGCCACTTATACAGAGAGCAATATCACTAACTCTGTCCGGTGGTTTGCTCAGATTTTGATCATTACATTGTTTATTGTCACCAAAATAGTTTTACACAACTAGATTGGTTGTTTTTCCAACCAATCTATTCTTAGAATCTATCCAAACCAGTGTTGGGCACGTTACTTTGAAAAAGTAATTAGTTATAGTTGCTAGTTACTTCTCCCAAAAAGTAACTGAGATAGTAACTGAGTTACTCCACAATCAAAGTAACTAGTTACTAGTAAAAGTAACTATTGCGTTACTTTTGCGTTTCTCGCCCCCGTAACCCTCCCCACCCAGCCCCCACCTTCTCGCCGTGTGTTTCCAAAGCCAGCTGAATAGAGCAGACGACAAAGACAAGAACCTGCAGAGAGTTTAGCATTTATTGCAACTCAACGTAAACGACATCAGGGGGGAACGCCATGGGAAGTTTTTTAACAGGGCATTCAGATCTGGTGAGTATATGAAATTAATAACTAGGGA
>NW_015152705.1:1906-4043 GCF_000732505.1 Cyprinodon variegatus | reverse complement strand
GATTCATCTCATAACATCACTAGTTGGAACGATGCGAACCAGTGAAATAAAAGTTCAGCGTTTTGTTCAACAGACAGAGCAGCGTATGAGCAGCCAGCACACATCCAGGTCTGCACTGTGGGAAGTATGAAGGTAAGGCGTGGGTTAACATGTCTGTAGGGTTTTTATGTCCTCTCTCTATGATGCAGGGGGGGGGGGGGGGGGGGGGGGGGGGGGGGCAGGGAGTCAATCAGCAAGTACAGTCAGTTAAAAACTGTCTTAGAAACTCATCAAAGATTTCTCTAGCTGTTTTTTCTGAGGTTAAATGAGACGTTATGAGAGTCTGCATTAAAAGTCGGCTGCAGCCAAAAGGTGAGCAGCTCAGCGTCTGATTAGGACATGAATTTAAAATGTAATTAGAGAGTCGACTCATCAGTGACCCGACGACAGGACCATCAGCACCATCAGTATTCCCACTTCCACCTTCCTACGACGCGCACGGCGTCACAGCGCTCTCTGAAATGTTAATTACACACAAAAAAAAGAGCCAAATAATTCCACTTATCACACTTTCAGTACATCCGGATGTAATGAAGCTGATTCATTTCAGGCTCCAGGTGCTTTCAAACATCTTTTCCTCACCGTTTTCACTTCAAAGTCCCATAATTCCTGTTGGGATCAGCCTTTCATGGCGCTCCCCCTGCAGCTGCGCAGCCTGTTTAATCAGGAGTTTGATGTCGTCTGGAGGTTAATTACAACGCTGATGAGTACGAACGGCTGAGAGAAACAACAGGTAATGTACCTGAGTGTCAGTCTGAGTTCTTTAGTTAGAGTATAAAGAGCAGAACGCGTCAATATGCAGCTATAATCAGACTAATCACGCAGCAGACTGGAATTATGACTGTTTTTCTGAGTGTTTCTGAAAAACTTTGTTAAATTAATGATGTGAACGATAAAGTTAAAGCTGAGTCTGCTGTTTTTAAGACCTGTACAGCGTAATTTTCCTGAGGTCACCCTTAATGAAAAGCCTCTTATTCTTATTTTTCCTCTTATTTATGATCTTTATGCCCCCGTGTGTTCACTGCATGCTTGGGTTTGTAACGGTGCCGTTTTTCATCATTCTGCTTCATTCTGTCTCTATTCTCCGACTGCAGAATCTGGCAGTTCGTAAGAGAAAAAATGACTACAAAGTGAATGAGAAGAAAAGAAGCCTCAGAAGAGGCAGATATATCCCAGAATGCTTTGCACAGAGAGAGCTCGCCTCGCAAAGCATTCTGGGATTTGCTGTTACAGCGGCCTGCTGTTGCGGCCCGACAGCAACAACTAGTAACAAAGATGGCGCTGGCACCGCGCGTCGGAGGAGGAGTTACGTTCACAACAGGAAGCAAAAAGCAGTGATCATTAGAGGTGAGTATTGGCATGAGTATTGCGATTCGATACATGTCGCGATACTTGGATCACGATACGATATTATCACGATATTGCAGTATCACGATATATTGCCATATTTTCCCAAGCTATCAAAATCAAATGATGAGATAAAACAGTGCTGTATATTTTCATCAGGAAATATTGATTAGGTATTATTATCCATTTTGTTTGGGGTTTTCTTCCACTGTGACTGCCTCAAATACAGCTTTGGTGCTGCACGCACAGTTACAGGGCTCCACAGCGCTTTCTGCCAGAGTGGTGGTGCAGAGGGAGCCCATTTTCCCATCAATGTTTTATGTAACCATTAAAAAAAAAATCGATACTAAGAAGTGAAAGATCAATATTATATTGGGCAGCCGAATATCACGATATATCGCCAAAACGATTATTTCCCACACCCCTAGTGATCATCTGTCTTAACGGTCGGTTAACTGAGTTCACTATAAAGTCCCCACTCTATATAGTTATTGAGGGATTTAGGGGTTTGTTTGTTTTTTTTTAAAATCTTTTTTTATTAGAAAAATTCAATTTAAAACAATAGGTGCAACTATATACAGTGAACAAAAAGAATAATCAAACATTTTTATACGTTTACAGAAACACCAAAGGAAAAAAACCCAAAAAAAGAAAGCTCATTACAAACCCATATCAACAAAAATACTTTCCCTCTTAATTATCTACAGTGAAAAAACTAATGTTTTCGCACAAAAATGTATCAAATTGTCCA
>NW_015152705.1:0-1450 GCF_000732505.1 Cyprinodon variegatus | reverse complement strand
AAGTCAGAATTCTGACTTTTTCCCCATAGTATACAGAAATAAAATTAAAAAAAAATCAGTTAACTTTTTTCAGTGGCCATAATCCTCTTCCGTAATTATAAAAGCCCCTAAACAATGAAACTCCCCCAGAAACAGATCAATGAAAACATTACAGCCAATGGGATGCTCCGAACGGGCAGAGGTCAGGGGTGTGGGAGGGGGTGCTACATCATAAGCAGTAGCGCCACCAGAGGGTGACCAGGGGTGGCTACGACAAAACCTGTGCAATGCCCTGGCCACCCCACTGGTCAGCGTAAAATGTAGTAGCATCAGTTTAGCATTTTTCTGCACAGCCAGAGATTTAACTTTATAAATCCCACAATAAACCAAGATATTAGGAAGCGTTTACTTCAGTCAGGGATGTCAGAGTTAAAAACATCGAGGGCCAAAGAAAACTATTTGCTGTAAGCAGAGGGCCGGACTGGTTAAATGTTTATTAAAACATATTGAAATTAACATAGCTTATTGAACCAAGACCTAACATGTTGGGTTTTTTTTAAACACAACATATTAATATCAATATTATTCATAAACTTTAATTATATTAATAAACTTATTTCTGATTTCCCCCCTTTAACAATCCAAGCACACTTAAGCCAAGTTCAAACCTGGAAATTATGGCTTTTAGTTTCAGTGGCCACACAAAGATTTTTAGTGGCCCCATCTGTCCCCCCCCACGCCCCCTACACTGGAGAAAAATCGATGTGATCATAAGACCAGCCGATGCCTGATGTTACGTTAGTGATCCAAGCCGACATTCAAGATGCTGATGTTTGTTTTGTTTAAGGCTGTTTTCCTTCCTGAAGCTTTTCGCCCTTTGAAAAGAACTTCCTGGTTGTTTCCCTGATTGGTCCGGTTCTTTTGGACCAAAACAAACCAAAAATTATCAAGACCTCCGCCTGTTATGGAGCCAGAACTTCCTAACCATTGGAATTCTACCGACAACTTCTCCCAGGCGATGGAGACCAAACAAGAGAATTATGGCGTAAAGTGAATTAACGTTTCTACGCATTAATACATCAGGAGGTTTCTAAAAGTTACAGGTTTTTAAAAATTACTCTGAAAATATATTTTAATATTAGAAAATTAAATGCGTTTACTTTTGAACACTTAAGTATTTTCAAAAGTGAGTACTTCAATACTTTAGCCTGAGTAGATGTTTAACTGAGTAACTTTAACTTGTAGTTGAGTAAGATTTGATTATGAGTATTAATATTTTTACTCAAGTACTGATGTTGAGTACTTTGTCCACTTTTGTAAAAATACATTTTAAAAGAAGAAAAAAAAATCGAGAAATGAAACTTTAAAAAACTTCTCCATCAAAAATTTTTTGCTGTTTTCTCAGATTCTATTTATTCTTATCCTTTTTTAATGATAGCGTTCATAATTTCTCCAGATTTTATACAATCTA